>NC_079914.1:3479363-3586417 GCF_024868665.1 Triplophysa rosa
CTCTCTCTCTCTCTCTCTCTCTCTCTCTCTCTCTCTCTCTCTCTCTCTCTCTCTCTCTCTCTCTCTTTAGTGGATTTTAGTGGATCAAACCTTGGTAACACTTCCGTTTTTGCTATTCGGTCTTCAGCATTGTTCCACCATTATTTGACCCTTGAACATCACAATTGTAAATGTTATCGCCAAATGAGATACTTTTGTGATCCTTTGGTCTATGGTCCAAGCTCTGTTTCTCAAAACAACATTTTTAAGCCATGATTTTACAAAACAATTCAAATGTAGCTTAATCTCTTCACACCATTCCATATTTGGTGCTCAGTTATGGGGTGGTTTCCCGGACAGGGCTTAAGTCTAGTCCCAGACTAACTTAAATGTTAGAGGTTTCTTGATCGACAACAACTTGCACTGTCTGACACATCTTAAAATATATCAGTGCGATTGTTTTGTCTTAAGATGCATACCAGTGAGGTTTTTTTGGAAAGTATTTTTTTCCTAGTCCTGGTTTAAGATGTTTAAATTTAGTCAGCTTTACACATTTGAATGATTTAACTACTGGTGCTCACAATGCTCAGAGTGATCACACATGCCTTTTAAGAACCAGTCTAAGCTATTTTAAGAAATACAGTTCTCTACTTTTAATTTCCTTTCATTATTATTTTTTTAACCCAGTCAATTACACAATATCATCCAATTAACCATTACACTGTTGTTTCTATAGCTCAGTTGGTAGAGCATTGTATTAATAGAGCAAAGTTCATAGGTTCGATTCCAAGGGAACATGCATACTGATAAAATGTATACCTTGAATGCACTGTAAGATAAAGGCGTTTACAAAATACATAAAATGTATTTTGGCGGAAAACTGATTGAGCACCTTCACATTTTTTGTGTGTCATATACAAAAGCTTTTAAAGGTGCAGTGAACTAGGACCACAATTTTAACCCGAGCTTTTGTTATATAAGAGGGAATCGTATTCAAGCGAACATCCTGTAAGTGTCAGAACTGAAAACGCCCTTGTTACTGAAATAACAACTGTTATTGACACGAGGTTCAGCGAACAGCAGGTCCTGGAATGCACCTATCTATCATAGATGGGTTGAACACCACCTCCACAAAAGAATATCAACGCCTACTTCTCGAGCCCTGCCCACTGGTTCGCGCATGACAGTACTGAACACAAGCTGCACGGAACCAGATAGAGCGAGTGTAAGCATCATGCCGTTAAAGATCACAAAATATTGTGCAGCGCCTGGTTGTGGAAGAACACAGTCGCTGCATAACCTTCCTTAGGATTCCGACAGTAGGAATGTGTGGTTGAAGTTCATTTTTAAAGACGTTCCAGGTCACGTGGGGAAAACATTGAGCGTTTGTTCGCTTCATTTCAACGCGGATTCCTTGAACAAGTCACAGGTCTACGCTTGGTTTTGCGGAGAGACTAAAATGAAAAAGCAGTGCTGTGCCGTCAATATTGGATCTGATAGGAATGGCGCAGCAATCTTATGCGAGTAAAACATATTTGTACTACGCATCACTATTGCTTTGTTAGAGATCGCTTGATATGCCTTGATAGTATTACCTGGGGACCTCTAGTCATTTGTAATAATTGTAATCGGCATCTCTGTGATTTGGCGGGCTCATGTATCATTTTTCAAGGTTTTATCCACCGTTTGCGAATAATGGAGACTGTTTTGAAGTGTTTTGATATTATTTCTGGTGCTGGGTCATTTTGGCCGGGAGTCAACCGTTTGTTTATTTATCATGAAAACTATAACATTTGAGATCCGCGATCGCGATGATCTTCTGTCCGGTTCGCGGGTCTAAAATGCTGACATGTACTGTCATATATTATTAAACACCATACAACTATAGGCTATACAAACTATACCCAAAGCCTTGCCATCACATCCGGGAAATAAGTCCAGAAAATCACGTTACGTAACGTTACATGTCTAACCAAATTCACAGAAGGCTCCAATTAAGTCAACTACGCAAGCTGTTATCCAATCATAGCAGTGGGCGTTTACTTCCAAGTCTTCTATGTGGCCCGCCCTTAAAAACCGAGCGTTTCTCCAGCGGCCTCAAAACCAGGGTAGAAAATAGCCTATTAATTATTGATTTTGATGTTTTCGAATGTAAAAACCACGCGAACGTCATAAGTAGACATCAGACAATAGTATAAAACAATAAAAACAGCCAGTTCACTGCACCTTTAATATGTCTTTTCATTTCACACCAGGAGAAATTCACTCAGTATTGTGTCCTTGAGCTGTACAGAATATTAACTTGTAGCAGCGAAAACTTTTGGAATTATGTCAATAAATAAAGATAATTTTAATTGCTTTAAATATACCACACTATAATAGAGTCGTCTATTACAATTGTGGTTTTAATTTGATTAATCGAGCTTGGCCTTTATATTTGTTTAACTTCTTTTGGTCTCCTGACGCGTCTTTTAAAATGAACAAAACTGAATACTGACCTTGAAAGAGGGTAAGATCCTTTACAAGTGCTGGTCCAAACAGCCCCTCCAAAATGCTTTCAAACCCTGTGTGGAAGACAAAGGTACATTCTTATTAGCTATATGGAAGGTCTGTATGTAGAGAATCACACTTTCACCCACGCCCACACCCACTGCTTTCAGTTTTATAAACTAAATCAATGCCTTGCCCAATATAATACTGCCACTCAATTTAATTAACTGCAAATCCTGCATCAACGGCACAGTTACGCGAATACACTGATTCCTTGAAATTGAAAGACAAAAGATAAGTATTATGCCTTACAGTAGTGAGAAGAAACATTTCAGTTGACGGTATGGATAAATTAAGCTCTGCTTAAAGAAAGGATGAGATCAGAAATGACATCTTTTCAATAGAGTATCACATTTAACCTGTATAAGAAGATATTTGGAAGAATGTCAGTAACCAAACAGATCTCATCCCTCATTTACTGCCAAAGTAGGGAAAATAAATACTATGGGAGACAATGGGGTATGAGACATTACTGACATTCTTCCAAATTTCTTCCTTTGTGTTCAGCAGAACAAAGAAATTTATACAGGTTTGGAACAATCTGAGAATGAGCAAATGATGACAACATTTTCATTTCGGGGTGAACTAACCTTTTAATATTTTTGAACAGTGTTGGGGAAAGTTACTTTTAAAAGTAACTGGTTACAATGTTGAGTTACTCTATAAAAAGTAACTTAAAACGTAGGGCTGGGCAAAAAAATCGAAAAATCGATTAATCGTTTTTTTAAACAGATCAATTCAATATCGATTCTCAAAAGCTGTGAATCGATTTTTTTTTTCTTTCATATTTACACAAGCACTGAACATTCATTTACGTTAATATTATTGCTACTACTATCCACTAGATGTCACTTTTCTTTACAACGGGTGGATGTTACAACAGGGAGTATCCTTCATTCATTGCTTAAAGGCGCAGTTCTTAATTAACAGCGGCCACTAGCGTTGTATTATAGATTTGCCACGAATCGCTCAGTCCAAACACGACGGTGGCCACCACAGTACAAAAAGTTGTCGTTCTCATGTTGATGCAGGGAAGAGATTTTGCGGGCATTAGAAAGACTGTAGAAAGAGCTATGACTTACGTATTACATAAAATAAAAGGTTTGTTGATTTTAGGTTTAAAAAGAAGGATAAAAGTCAGGCAGGAGCTAGGACCTGCGTTAATATTATAAAGTCTTTCCAGCAGAGACGCGTTAAGACCCACGGTACTGAGGCTTTTAGCAGATATGTACTCACAGATATCTATGGAGATACTTTCCAGCAGAGAGACGTTGGAGAGAAAGATTGTCTAAAAATCACCTCCGAGGAGGATGCTTTGATTCGGATCAGTACGTGAGTAACATACTAACATACCAAGATATGTTGTTGTGTAATATTAGCTGTGTGACGGAGCAGTTTTGAGCGTCATTGTTTATCTGGAACCGCTTTAATATTGTACTCGTCCAGATACTGGAGAGAGAGAGCGAGAGCGCGCTGGAGCTGAATCTGGAGAGAGAGCGAGAGCGCGTTTTACTCAATGATGAATAAACTTTGTTAATCTGTGGATCACATGCGTTCCGCACCGGACAGCACGATCAGTACGGGTCACGGATCTTCCCGTGATCTGTTTCACCACTATACCGCAGCGGAGAGGAAGAGAAAACGCGCGTTGTAGAGTTGTTTGTCCGTTTAGGGCTGCTGTACAAAACATGGCGGTGAATTCAATGTATGTAGGGCCGCTCTGTATGTAGATATAAACAGCTTATTCTAAGGTATTACAAACTTAATGGTTCATTACGTAAGGTCTTTATACACCTCTGAAGAAATTGTTTTGTATATTATATTGTATTTCTGTCAATAGATCCTCCTAAAAACCCCGTATTGTTCCTTAAATTAACATGGGATCCGGGTGTGTCGTCGAATTTAACATCACCTTCATATAAAAGGCAGCGGTTCACATGATTGCAGCCTCTATTTACAGCTATTTTTGTGAAATTTTGTTTGTTATACTGCATCTTAAATTTAAAATAACTGTTAAGTTTTATTTAACTGGTCATGTTTAAAAGTAAACTTTTCAAAACATCTCTTTCTCTATCAATGTATTAGTGTTCTTATTAAAGCACTACTGTAAACATTGAAAGTGGTAAAAGAGTTGCCTGATCACAATAATGGTGATTTGTTTAAATTTCTAAAAAATGTCTACATTAATTGCAGGTGCAAAAGTGATATTGATTCAATGCAATTAACACTGACAAATCAACTATTTTTTAACATTGATTCAATGGTTGCTTGCTATCTGGGTAATCATTGACTTGACTCGAATCGAGAATCGACTCGAATCGAGAGCTTGTGAATCGGAATCGAATCGAATCAGAACATCAGAATCGATACCCAGCCCTATTAATACGGTACTTGGGTACTTTTTGTGGAAAGTAACTGAAAGTACTTTTGCGTTACTTTTTCAGCTGATGCTCATGCTTTTCCAGACTTTGCTGTTCTTCAGTGTTTAACACTGTAATGCATTTAACAATCCTATATAGCCTATAACACGCCTTTATTTTCTTTAAAAAACACATTTCAAATATTTCCTGACCAGTAGTCCTCCACCTCATCCGAGCTCTGCCTACTGTTGACACTGCTAACTTCGCTGTCACTCTCCATATTTATTGTGTTTTGACAGCGCGGCTAGTTGCACAAGATGGCGCCGGTGAGCTTTTGGGACGGCAGAGTCGTTTCCAGTCGTATAACACTGTGTGGGAAAAGGAGGATTTTTGGCCGGCAAATATGGGTGTTTTTTTTAGATTTAAAAAAGTAATCTATAAGGGATATGACAGATCCTCTTTGCATTGCTGAGCACTTCGTTGAGCCAAAACAACTCTACAGTGTTATGTTATGGTCTTGTTTTGTGGTCGATGTCGGACAACAGAGGAATAAAGTTAATTATGCCATTACTACTTTTCCCTGGTTGTTCCTCTGTTGTCTGTTGTTGATCGCGGAATGGGACCGGGTTGGACCTGCACGGTTTCGGCGGGTGGGGCTTCCTGGGTCGCGGCTCGTGGGCTCTCCCTGTTCTTCGTGGACGTTGCTCGGTGGCTTTGGTCGGGGTCACTGAGTGCAGCTATGACACGTCAGAGGAGATCTGGCCCTCCCGGCTGAGCCTGGTTTCTCCCGAGGTTTTTTTTTCTCCATTATTCAGCATTGGAGTTTGGGTTCCTCGCCACAGCAGAGCAGTGCAGTGTTGGCTTGCTCACCGGGAGACTGCATTTATTTATTTATTTATTTATTCATTTATTTATTAGATATTATTTATTATAATGATCTTGCTTGGTCTATAAACACCATGCACTGTGCTGTGTTTTACCTTTCTGTGTTTTTCTTATTTGCTCCTGTAAAGCTGCTTTGGAACAATGCACATTGTGAAAAGCGCTATATAAATAAAATTGAATTGAATTGAATTATGTGAAATTATGATTAATCTAATATATAATATATTACTAATATTATATAATATTATTTTGAGGGGAAAATGACATTTAACATTTGTATATATGCTGGTATTTGGTGAGGAGACTAACAGATGACAGTTGTTTCCTCTCTTTCTCCTGTGCTCCGCCCACTCCCCAACCCTTCTTCTAACTGTGACCATGCCCATTTAAATCTGCAGATCTGTCTGTGCGTGCCATGCCACAAACAGTCGAACACAGCTTATGTTTACATTTACGAGGCATGAGACCCTTGATTGCTGTTGCGTGTCGTGACTTGCGCTAATTTCGCGATCTGAAAGTTATCTTCCAAACATGATCAGTATTTGCAGGATAATTGATTGCTGTTGCGACTCGTGACTCACGCTAATTTCACGATCTGAAAGTTGTCTATTGAGCATGACCGGCATTTGCAGGCATTTTGTCCATGGTGGCGAGTGCGGCCACACTATAGCTCCGCATCTGAGCTCTGGCCTTCCATCGCTGTGTCAAGGGTTGCCAGATTTGCATAACAAAATCGAAGCCGGAACACTGCAGACATGGCAACACTGCTTATGTCTGACTAGCGACAAGCATGAGCCATCATGTCTACACTACTTTTAATTCAGAATTTCACTTCCGCAGTTTAAAAAATGTTCATATAAATCAATGATTAGACTGAAGAGTAACTCGAGTTACTTGAAAAACAAAGTAACTCGAGTATTGATATGTAAATTTATAAAGTAACTGTGTTACATTACTCGTTACTTAAAAAAGTAATCTGATTACGTAACACGCGTTACCCCAACACTGTTTTTGAAAATCTCGTTGCCTTACTACCACTGTACACTTTGTACTTGACATACCATAATGGCATCTTCTACAAAGTAAATCCATACCGTTGCTTAAGCAATGCCCTTCAATTATGCTTTCAAGAGACATGTGATCGCAAGTTTTTGACCTTTAAGATTCTGCAGTTACAGATGCTAAAACACTAGGTCTTTCTTAGTGCGAGTCGCTATTCATCAGCTTTTCGTACTGTACTGTCTTCTAATGCGTGCATTCCAAATTGTTGCTGACTACAAAGCTTTGAAAACAAAACAAAAAACACTTCAAACAGTTCCAATATTCCTGTTCGTTAAATGCCTTGTATCACTGCGAATACTGCAGCGGTCTGTACGCTGTAGTAGATAATGATGCTGATACACGACGTTCACACTGTGTCTACACCGGAGGCGTGATGCGACGCGACAAAAGACAGTAGAACGCACTAGAACTCATTATAATTTTACATTTTGTCCACACTGGATGCGGCGTGGTGAACAAGCCGTGTGTCATGTCGCGTCGCATCCGGTGTAGACACGGTGTCCGTGATGATCACACAGAATGCAAAAAGGCTTTTTATTAGAAAGTACAAAAATCTGTGTTCAAAACCTGTTTCACAATAATAAGCTTATTATATTGATTTATAAGTAAGGCTTGATTTTGCGGAAAATGTCAGTCTGAAGTAATTCTATTTGACCCATGCAAAGATATGCATGCAAAGTAACCTACAATGTTTTTTTTAGAGGTAAAAGTTATGAATTGTAGACATAAACATTTAAAACTTTGCAGAAAACAAACTTAAGTAAGTTCGGATTGCAGGGTCTTGAGGATTCAGTTTCGTCATACTGTATGTGATGTGGTACTGAACGTCTTGTTATAATATTCCATACAAGAGGCGCTAATGTGCTGCAGGGGTGGCTGGAGAACTGTGTGGGATTTCAGAACAGACAAACTCATTCAAGCCAACAAAACTTACATTCATACCAGACTATCCTAAATCATGCATACATCTAGAGAAAATGAAAACACAATGGCACAAACAGGGTGGGGAAATCTCCCATGAACGGTGGCATGAACGGGCTAATCAATCTGACACCAGGGAGGGTCACATCAGCAGCTTTTTGTTTGAACTTCCTGGTGACCATTAATAGTCTATATATAGTGTAGTGCATGTATGAATAATTTACCCTCGCTGGGCAACAAGCACCCATGTCTCTAACCAGTAGATAAGATCGATATATTGTTCAGTCGAGATGTCGGAGATGGTTGGAAGGACACCGTTCTCAAGATATGTTTTGAGAGTGCTGTTCGCACACAAGCTAATTGTTCGATTTTAAATGTAATTAAATGCGATGTGAAAAACTCTTTATTCTATAATAAGGTTGGATTCTTTTGAAGACCGTCTCGCTGTAAAAACATAAATGTGCTTTGCTATAAAATCTGTCACTCAAATTAGTCTAAACACATTTAACTTTGAGTGCTTTGCTTATATCTCAAAAGTGATCCATGTTAGAGAATTCGAACTCCAACCTCATGCTATGTTCTTCATGTTGGATTTTTTATTACCTTAAACTTTTATTTAATTCACTAATTAATATAAATGGAAAATTATGGGAAAACGGAAGCAAACAGTCTGGAAATTCACAAGTTTTAAATAAATTAACATTTTTCTAGACACTTCAAAAAATTTCTTTATCAAGTTTGATAAATCTCTAAAAATAATCTAAAACCACGATGCATTTAACAAGAAAACGTGTTTACAGGTAATTTAGTTTAATATATTAAGGTGTTCAACCTTTTAGTGTATACATAGACATGTTGGGCATAGCCTGATCAAGGATCAAATAAAAACATGAACTTTACTCCAAAAATCAGATGTTATGTGACAATGTGTGCTAATTGCTAAGACATGGATTAAGCATTCTGTAGTTGCTCTTAAGGCAGTCTTGTATTCAACGAAAGTGAAGGGATATGGAGTACGGAGCCCTGGGGGACACCACTTAATGTAATGTCAAAATCAACTTGAATAATAAGTTTGAACCGTCACGTTAACCAAAATTTTTTCTGTCATTGACAGATTTTTTTGTGTGACAAATATCTAAAGGCTGTTCGTCATTTTGACTGATTACAATGAGGGCAATTTGTAATTCCCCTTTTTGTCGAGTTTGTAGCATCCAATCATTTCCTTTCATCAGAATGTGATCTTAATTGGCCGGAGGTACCCCTGCCCTGAACGCAATCGCGAATGGACAGGATCAGTGTAGACTCGCGGTGCGGAGCCAGGCGCATGTATAAACAAGGCATAAGACTATGACGGCCCGTCACGTCTAATTTGTTTCGCCATAGTTTCAAAACTAAACTAAAAATCTTTTTACACTTTTCATTGTTTCTGGATCTGATTCTGCAAAGCATGCATCTGTCACTCAATCAGACCTTTGCGTCGTGTGCTCTCATACACAGACAGGCGCACACAAACCAGTGGTGCGGTGTTTGCAGTCTTTTTTCTTCAGAGAGCGATAGCAACATGTTGGAGATACCTTAAAGAGCAGGTTAACGGCTTCAACTTTATTGGGTATTCAGTTGGCTTCAACTTTATTGGGTATTCAGTTGGCTTCAACTTTATTTGGGTATTCAGTTGGCTTCAACTTTATTGAGTATTCAGTTGGCTTCAACTTTATTGAGTATTCAGTTGGCTTCAACTTTATTGGGTATTCAGTTGGCTTCAACTTTATTTGGTATTCAGTTGTGTTAAAATACAGTAAGTTCAGAGAGTAAACGCATGTACGTCGCGAAGACATCACAAACATGCTAATTAGCACGTAACATCACCTTGCACCATAGTGACGGGTAAAACTTGATTATGACGGCTTTTTAACGAGCCTGTCCAGAAAATGTCTAGCGCAACCTCTAGTTTGAACAAATGTAATGCAGGTATTTTGGATTCACAATCGCTATAATGCACTACTGTATGGCTTATTTGTATTAAATAATTGTGTTTTAAATAATCAAACTGCTTACAATTGCTGATTCCAATAATTGACCAATAGCAAATCTACGTAAATAAATAGGATCCCATACTAAGGGTTTTGCTGTCTATGTATTTCCTGACTTCTGTAACATTTTAAGGAACCGAGCACCGCCCAGAAGATCAATATCATCTTACATAAAAGGAAAAGGGAAAAAAGACCAGCTTTCTCTCTCTGGGGAGAACAATACCTTCATTAAATCATTAAAATCAGCATATTAGATACCGCTGGCTTTCCCGTGGTTTATCTTAACCCTAAATTAAACCCTCTCCCTCCCCCAAATCCTTAACATCTTTCATGCAGAGAGGGTAGAAAAAGGGTTGGGGGTTGTACTTCAGGGGAAATCTGTGTCAAATATAACCATCCCTATCTGGTATAGGGTCATTCCACGAGAGGAATAAAAAAGCCAGTACGTGACAGCCTGGCTAAAGGCAACCAAAACAAGACACTGTTGAAGCAAACTTGATTTTGAGTTCTCGAAAAAACAAACCAATGAAAAAATGTACCAATATAAGGAATGTAATTGACTTGCACACACTTACACCAACACACACACGCATTAATCTCTGTTAATTCTTAGGGATAGCCGCAGCAGCCAATGAGGTTAAAGTACGGAGATAAAGAATCCCATCATCCACCTGGCCAGTTCAATAGACACCCAAAATAAAACAAAAATATAATCCAAACCCGACCCCCCACTTTTTTAGCTCATCCATTGTTGTGTTTAAAGGAAGTGGTTCTCAGTGTTTCAACTGCATTTATCCAATTTCACGCCAAGCATGTTCAATTTGGGGAGGGGCGGAAGAAACTGGGTCATTCCCCTTTGTTTGGTAGAGGCGATAACCCACTAAAAAAGCAACACTACTGCTCTTTGAGAGAGAGCAATCCTAATAAATAAAGAACTGCCATCGTGACCCTTAGGGGTATTCTCTGAGTTAATAAAAACGCGGGCATTGCAATGCTTGCCTTAAAATTCTCTGACAGGAAGCCGTCGGCTGAAATTCAGCGTGGCGAGGAGTCACGCTGAGCGGTTCAACCATTCTGTTGGGGCCAATGATTTATTCAGTGTGCCATGTGCCAAAAGCAGAACGTCTAATTAATTATCCAATTATTTAATTATCCAACGGAAAATGATTAGGAATTCAATTGAAAAGCAAAGACACCAGATCTGATTTGATATATAAAATAAGTTAAATGAAATATTTATCTTTTCACCAAGAAATGCAACTTGGTCTACATAAAGTATATAGCTAATACATTTGACAACTGAGAAATGTGGTTTTTGCTATCTTCATAAAAATACTAACTCTACTCGCAAAAAACAGACAGTACGTGAGAATGTGGGTCTTGTATTTAACAAAAGTGATGGGATATGGAGTCCGGATCCCGGGGGACAATTTTTGGAGCTTCAAAAAGTCAACGCCCATTCACTACATTCTACCGCTTGGAAGAAAAATGATACGTGGTATTATAACTCCGACTGCATTATTCTTCAAGAAGAAAGTCATATTCAGTCAGGATGCCTTGAGGGTGAGTAAAACATGGGGACATTTTTTTGCCTGTGAAATATCCCTTTAAAGTGATGTAAAAATGAACTTGGATAATGAATGCGGTAAACAAATTCACTGTAGTAATTTCTAAATATTTTGGATTCCCAAATATAATGCAGTACTATATGGCTTTTTTGTATTAAACAATTCTGTTTTAAATAATCAAACTAGTTGCAATTGCGGATTCAAATGATGAATACATTTCTATGTAAAGAATTAAGACGCCATCCTAAAGGTTTTGTTGTCTATGTATTTCCAGACTTCTGTAACATTTTTATAACTTAGAAATAAGCTCTATGTTTTATGTAGACTGTTTTTTTAGTTGCATTGTTTGGTTAAAACGTGAATATTTTATTTCACTAATAGATCTGAGAACTGAGAAATGTTGTTTTTGCTATTTTCAATAGACCTTTTACAATACATTACATGAAACACTAACTCTAAATAGCATGAGGTGCAACACACATTGGGAGCAGGGTGAAAAGGCGCTGTCGAGAAGCTAATAAGCGACAATTACAAACATGAAAAGAAGCGTGAAGGCCTGATAATAGCCACCCTAATTTCTCCCAGAGAGGAAAGAGGAGCGACACATTTTTAAAGAAAAAATGAGTGTTGCTTGCCCATGCAAAACTCCATACCCCCCCCCCCCCATTGACACTGAAGTGTTCAGGGAGGACATCATTATTCTGTTGCTTCTGTGGTTTGTGATGTTACAGTTTTTTGAGTAGCGGCTATGTGGTTGCTTACTGACCCGGGTCAAAAGAGCCCACAGAGCATTTATATTCTGGTCTTGGGTCAAGTCCCTCCTTCAGACTGAAAGATAATTTTACAAGCTGAAATGGTAAATTGCAGCCTCTTAGAAAAGTAACAGCACAGTTTAACATTCATCTCCAATGGAAAAACAGTATGGGGCGATTTTTTTAACCCCTTATTGTTAACTACATGTGTAAATGTGATTACTGCATTCACACGAACTACTCGAAATAAGGACTCGCATTTAAGAATTAGATGGAAGGCAAAATAAGCTCAAACAAATGTAGATACACATACAGTACATAAGAATACAGTAGTGAAAAAACTCATTTCAGTTTCACCTGTCATCTGTTTTTACTGCTAGATATAGTGGCACTCTGCCTCATGTCATAGTGTTAGCGGAGTACAACCAATGTCGAGGTAACCGATGAGACTACCTTGAAATTTTGACTGCTTGTACTGCTGCCGTGAAATTCATAATATTGAGAACGTTTTGTCCGGGAAACACATTTGCTTCTGTCTCTTACACCCACACAGATGCATACTGAAGGAATAGCACACGTATCACAAAAACAGCTGTGTGTCAATAGAATGAGGTTATCTATTATATGAACTTTACTGAAAGTGCTTTATGAATATCCTACGCTCTAATCCACGCATCCTGACGGATCCGATTCAATTCCAAATAAACGGTAAAAACAAAGGCATTGCCTACTGCTGACCAAACATTTACAAAAAAAGAAGGAAAAGGCTAAATTTCTCTCTTTTTCTCTTTGCAAACAGTATTTCTATAACATGCGGATAGCTATTTTTTATTTTGGTCTTTTTGTTGTTTCAATTAAATGCCAAGTTAAAAATACAACATGGAGTGATTTTTATCGTGAACTGTCGTCCATAGGAACTGTCATTGTGACTGTTAAGACGAATGGTAAAAATAAAATTTCTATTGTGTTTATTACTCAAATATACAACACGTCCAATGTAGTCAGAGTCAATGATATCACATAATCAATACAATAATATTCTGAGACACACAAATTCACAAAGTTGTCGGTTTCAATCACTTGGTATTGAAAATACGAAAAAAGTAGTTTGTAATATTGTGTCTAGAAGTGTGGTTTCGCGCACACGAAAGCGTTAGCTTAATTTTTTCCCATTAAAAACAGCAACCACCACAATAAATAATTTTTTTCTGTCTTTATAAAAACAGAGTGCAACATCACCTGTTAAAGATTAACAATATAAATAGCATATGCGAGTGTCATTTTGACTACTTTCACAACGCTCTCCATCCTCGTACTTCATACACAGACACTCCTGTCAAGCTAATTAATTTGAAGTGCCGCGGAAAAAAACGAATTACGAGGTCACGAGGTGCAGATATTTTATTATTGAAGAGAGAATAGAAGAGGGATGTTTGGAGCTCCAGACTCTACAGACATGTGCTTCCCAACCTCAGGGCGTAAAGGAGGGTCTGCACGTTGCTTGGAGACAACGGGCGAGATTGCTATACTTCTCTTAATTAGCCTTTCCTCCATCCTTTTGTCTCCCGCTGCTTGTCAGTCTTTTCGTCGACTAAATATAGCATGTTTGCTTTGCGCTTGAAAAGTTGCTTTAAAAAACTAAGCTCGTCTAGCTTTTGATTTCAAAAGGACGGTCACGATATAAAATTAACATCTTGGTGGGGAAAAATCCAATCGGGATAAGGACCTCTCATTGACTTCTTGTGGGGCTTTCTTTGTAGATGAATGGATCATTATGATTTTTAGGTAGCATCTCATGAAGAAACCAGCGGTGAAGTCGGAAACAAATGCACGGTCTTTGGGATTCTTTTGTTGAGGCATTAAATTAAATTGATATTGCTAGTGTGTTAAATAGGATAGGGAAATGAAAATGGATTTGTGAAGTATCAGGTATCAGAGCAAGAAAGCAGGGTGGACAGGGGTTAATATAAGATGATTTAAAAAAAAAAATAATAAGAAAGTGTGTATTATTTATTCATATCAATGTCGGACAAATCTGAATCTCCAGATCTCAAAGTGGTCAAATATTGGCCGATTTATCTGTCTGGTTTATATATCAACGTATCACAAATCAAGTTGCATGTCTGTAATATAATTATAATTTACAGCTGTGCTTAAAGCTCGAAAAGAAATCCCCCCAAAAAGTTTCCAAAGTTAGACAACATATCCCTTGGGTATCATAAAAATTAATAAAACACCAGTCAGACATTAAACTTAATGCGAAAACAAGGCTCAGAAAAAAGTATTTTAGGAGATGGCACGCTGGTCTCATCTAGTAAGCAGATCATAAAGATTAGCCCTTATATCTTATCTTTAAAGAGGACATAAAAGCAGACTTTGATTTCATCCGGATCAATTTTACTACAACCTGAAATATTTTGCTTTTCCAGCCAAAAGAAAATTGCATAAAAGTGCATTACACAATTATTATTATGTTGTGTTTCGCTTTATTTCTTACCGTTTCTTTGTGAAGTTAAACATGCTGAAAATCACATACATTTTTTTTTTACTATTGACGGTACTCGCAAAAAACTAAAGTATTTTCAAGCATTTATGCATTTTGGTATTATTACTCGTATGCTTGAAATGACAAGGTACTGGCATAACACTGAGCTCAAAACAACAGTTTAACATAATACTAAAAATGAGTCATCCAAAACTTCAAAAGTGTACATTTGATTGTTTTTATCTTTTATGACTAATACTGTCCTCACAAGCCAAGTTCCATCATTGCGTCCTTCATCCCACCTTCCCTGTGCTACAGAAATTTCTAGAATTTTCTGACAGTGACAATTTGAAAATAATTAAAAAAATATGGGAATATTTGTACTATATATGATTTATGATTTATTTGCAATATACAAATATATCGTAATTAATGATATAAGCTCAAAATTTACTTGAGCTAAATATACACTAAAACATTGATGCTACGTGAAAATAAATATTACCACTATAATTAGCACCACATAATTGTTCAAGAACTTCAAAAAGGTCGGGTGAAACAACAATTTGTTACACTGTGTTGTCATTTCTACAACCACAAACTATCCAAATACACCTAAACTCTACTAGGACTGTTCGATGATTAATCTCGATCCAGCATAAAGTGTGTTTATAATTATATATTTATAAACACACATATGTGCATGTGTATATATAAAAAATATATATAAAATGAACAAATGTTTATAAATAATTTAAATTATATAAATATTGAACACATCACCATTTTTCTCAGTAAATATATTTCTCAAGGTGCTGTTGAAATGAAATTTTCACCGGATGTCGGTAACAATCCAAATAATCAATACATACAAAGAAAACAAAACAAATAAGTTCACAAATTAAGTTATGTATTTAAGTTAATATATTTACTGAGAAAAATGGTGACGTGTTCAATATTCATTCATATATATATATATATATATATATATATATATATATAGTGCACAGACATTTATTATTTACACACAAACTTTTATCCTAGATGCGATTATTCGTTGAACAACCCTAAACTTTACACTTCATGTTCCCCATTGCAAGTACAGATGTGTTAATGAAGAACCGGAGAAACCGTGGTATCCGGGCCCCTCTCGACCTAGATTATGTTTGAACTGGAGATGTTTTCTGTAGCTCAACTTGTACTAGGTCATGGGATCCATTCCCAGGGAAAGCGCATACTGTATTGATAAAATATATGCGCACTCTAAGTCGCTTTGGATAAAAACATCTGCCAAATACATAAATGTGATGTAAATGTTGGGATATGTGAAAATTCGAAACATTCATCTGTACTATAAAGGATCAGCCAATCAAATAACACATCAGGATGCTGGCATTCAACGACGGGACCTTTTAGGTCACCAAGCCCAAACTACTGGGAAGGCACATTTTGTACTTGCATCACTCGTCTGAAAGACTATCGACGACGAAAGGCAATTTTTAAGCTTTTGATGGTGGTGATTAGTTTGAAAAGCGATGTTTACTTGGCCATTAACTACCAAATGTACAGCATTAGGCTAAAGTACATCTCTGGATTTCAATCTGCTGTAAAGAAGGCTATTAATGGAGTCATGTGTTCCAAAAAACATACGGTGGAGGCATACATACTTGTCATTTACCGTTCTTTCAAAAAAGCCTTATTATTTGATCAATAACTCTGAAAGGTTCTCTGTATTCGTGAGTCACCAAATGGTTTATTTTCAGCATTGACACATGTCAAAGTGATGTGGTGGGCTCCAAGCAAACCCACATAACATCTGTAGTACATCTAAAATATCTTTGAATGAAAGATTTTTTTAATAGCATAGAGACCCAGATAATGAAAGCCCTTTAAAAAAAAAAAAGATTTGGCCTTGTGTTTGATATTGTTTGAGCAATCCACATTCAGCATTGATGGTGTCTTGTACACCCAATTTTCTATTTGGGTTACTACAGTTCAATCTAGCTGGCTGTTTATAAAACCTTACAATATTTTTGAAGGGTATTTTATTATGGAACGCTATGCAACTCTTCGGCTTTGATACCTTACAGATACAGCTACACATTTCAGTGTTTCCCCTGGGTTTACTGCTTTGGGGGGGAGATAATATCTAAAGTTTCTTTGCGGCCGAGGTCTGGCCAATACTTTTTTTAATAGATATTTAATCAATTGAACCCAGTCGAAAATGTTTATAAAAAGTTAACATTTAATGTTTAATCAGGCCATTTATTTTATATTCTTATACCCACTGTATGTATGTATGTATGAACCATAGAAAGGCCTGGTAACTGAGAAAATAAGTTGTAGGCTCTGGTGCTAGTGGTGGTTTTTAATATTAAAAAAAACTACTGACAACAAAATCAATGTAACAACTGAAATGAATTTATCACGAGCAAAAGTACTTACAAAGTTACTAACAAGTAGCCTTTCCATGCCATTCATACTAGAACTGATTCTAAATGATCTCGGATTAAAACATGATTCATTTTGAAATGCTCTTAACATGCTGATTATTAATGCTAGTAATATTATTATCACATGCTAAATGTAGATACAAGACGTTATGGTTTATAATCTGTCACAAACCTATATAGCAAACAGATTGACTGACTGACAGCTAAGAATACTTCATTTCTGCTGCATTTTTCGTTTACTTGAGCGTTACAGTAACAGTGTCCATTTATTTACCTGCTCTTGGTGTATGCTGGTCTTCATATGCGACGCGGAGAAGCAGCGCTCACGGAGAGGAAAGGGTTCAAAGAAGCGCGTTTGGCGCTAGATAAGGATATTAGAAGATATAGCAGCAAAATATAATCAACATAAATGTCCCTGAGTGCGCGTGATGTGTACATCTCAGTTATGTAGACACACTGCTCAATTTAAACTACAGAAATAGTCTGATGTTTTGAATGGTTCTTTGTCTCGCGGTGTGGATGGAACGAAGCCAAGCTGGGTGAAAACCTGTCATCCCGTGGTGACTGGACAGGACTGTTGCTGCTTGTCAGGGGCAGGGCGTGCGTCTTTTCTGTACTTGGACTCGGAGCAGGAGAGCGAATGTTGCCATTTTCACCAACCTGGGAGGGTTTAAAAACGCAAATATTTTTATCTACTTTTCAGGTGGTTGATGCAACATATTTTTCGATGCGCTTTCTGTCCGCTGGTGGGAGTGTGTGCTTACATGTGTATGTGCGCGTACGCGCATTGGGCAGAACTCGATACGGAGAGCAGAGGAGAATTGTAAACGCGCGACCATGTAGAGACAGAAATAACATGCCGCCATGTAAATAAGATAATATCTATATAGAAAATAAAATTAACTTTGCCTTCAAGGGGGGCAGGGGGTGCCGTTGGAGGGGCGGGGCGCCACCCTAAGGTAATGGTAGGGGAAACACTGTATTAAATGCACTTTGACGTCATATTGGCGAGAACCAAAGACCCACCGATACACTGAAACAACAATTTGAATAAATTAACATAAGTGAAAGAACATATAGAGCATTGTTTGCAATTAAAGTTGAAATCAAGATGTTTTTAAAACATAATAAGCTTTGAGTGCTCAAACATGTCATGGTACAAGACTTATGGATGTAATGACATTAATCTATGCAAAAGTAATGCCCACACTGAAAAAATAACCAGTAGTATAAGTGTACTTCATTTTTTTTGTCAGGTTTTTGCACAGTTTTTTTTTTTACATAAATGTACTTAAACTGTGTGCAAAAAATTGAGTAAATGTACTTAAGTAACTAAGTAAGTTTACTTTTTAAAAAAACTGTGTGGACGGTTACTTTTTTGTGTCAAGTTTTTGCACACATTCAATTTACTTAAATCTATTTGTATTTTACAGTGCAGTTGTTTTTAAGTCAGTTCAATATAATTTAAGTTTAATTGACTGATAAAGCTAATTTGATTTAACTTCAGACTGTAATGAATCCTCACTTTCCGTGTGTTCAGTGTGCCCTCGCAGGGTAAAGAAGGTGCAAGTCTCACGTAATTCTAAAGTTGGACTGCTACATAAAGCTGTCAAAAGATGTAGAGCGCTAAATTGACACGCAAATAGCCTCACGCCGTTTATGTATACAAGGAAGCTGCGAAAGAACAATTTAAAAGTGTTCAATATTAACGAAACACACGCCACTGGAGAGATCCAAAACGTTGTTCGCTGTTAATACAACACCTTTGACAAGAAACACTATGAAGACGTTAGCAGCTGTTAAAAGTGAAGAATGATAAAACTACTTAAAACAGACTTCATGAACACCACCTTACAGCACCTCATAACTCAATCTCTAGTAATCCTTCTATAATATACAGGTATTTTCTGACTGCACGTTTACACATTTATACTTATTACTCTTTGTCTATCTTTATATATAATCTCATCCACCTTCAGTATAGCCTACATGGTGCTGAAGGCTAAAACGTTTAAGGTTTTTTCCATATTAGGACTTAATGTGTTAATATCTTCAGTGCAACTTTAAAATGGAAATAATACAAAGACTTGGCATTGACTTAACTTTTATCAAAGTAGTTATGACTGGCAAATGTTCAAAAACAAAAAGAGGGATCATAATGTTATAGTCTCATATGGCTTGTTTTGAGGAGGGTGGGTAAAGAACTATTCTTTCTAAACTGTGTTAACTCAATTGAAAGTTTTTTAGTGGTTTTTTTTTTACAATACATTTGGTTTTAAGTAGCTAGGGATTCACAGAGACTGTTTTTATGTCTTTTCACAAGTCCTCCACAAGTGAATAAATCCCCCATAAATCTATTGTAGGTAATAATTCAAAAACACAAAAGATAGATCTCTCTGCTTAAATCTTTCTATTATCTCTATAGTACAATACAGGTGATGTGATACTATTCACTATGTATAAGCATTCTTTCCCACAAGATAAGCTTTTCAATGAATTCTGAGAAACCAACTCAAAAAGATTACAAAAAGTTTAAAGACTGATTGCAGAAGGCAGAGAGGGCCGAATTAACATAAAAAAATAAGTTATTATCCCACATGAGAGTTCTTGTGCTATACAAAAAAAATGTACTGCAAAAAAGCAAAGATGTGCCTAGGAACAACCACACAAATGTTCAATTTTAAGCACATCTAATATTCTTCAAATAATAAAACGGCTTCATTTTACTTTTTAATTAGTGGCAGCTACTTAACAACGGGGGCCATACATCAGGACTGGCTTTTAATCCTCATTTAATAGCACAAAGACCCTAAAGACAATAATCATAAGATCATCCGCATATAAAATCATCTCCAGTAGAGATGCAGCTATGTAATTGATATGAGATTTCAGCTGGCTAAAGGGCTGTTCTTCTTATCATGTGATTTTCACATGGATTCTTGCACTTCACTGAAACAAAAGGAATAATTGAGATGTTGGGGAAGTGATGAAACAACACACACCACTGATATGATGATCCAAACCGACACATTAATATAATAGTACTGAAGTATTTTTCATGTGCGGGTAAAAAAATACTATTGTATCGTTAAAAAAAACTAAAAACACAATTCAAAAAAACAGAATTTGGGAAAAAATAAAACTGATTTCATAGGGCCCTGAAACTGTAAAATGGCTTCACAGAAAGCAACTAAAGGATCTTAATGGTAGATTGACGTATTGAAAGTACATTCAAAATGTTAATGACCAAACGGTTTTCTGCAAGTTAAATGTGTTAATTCCAAAAAGCAAACTAGCAATGCCATGAATATAAACACATGTCGCTGTGCACAGCATAAAGTTTTCATTTCACAAAAGATCCCTGCCGTAGTATTTAAAAGAATTAGTATGGAAACCACTTTTTCTTCTGTACTACAAAACATTAACAGAATCAGAAACATTGACATTGACATTTCCTTGAAAACATTTGTAATTACACAAAAAATATATTTCATTAAAGAGATAGTTCTTACAAAAATGAAAAATCTGTCATCATTTACTTACCCCCAGGTTGTTTCAAACCTGTACAAATGTATTTGTTCCAATGTACAAAGAGAAAGATATTTGGAAGAATGTTAGCAATTTTCAGTTCTGGAACATCATCCACTAGGAATTTTTGTTGTTGTTGTTCTGTTGAACACATAATGAGATATTTTGAAGAATTTAGGAAAACAAAGAGTTCTTGGGCACCTTTGACTACCATTTAATCCTATACTATGGTAGTCAATGTTGTCCCGGAACTGAAAATTACTAACATTATTCCAAATATATTTCTTTGTGTTCATCGCAACAAAGTAATTTATACAGGTTGGTATGAAATTACATAAAGGTGAGTAAATGATGACAGAATTTTCATTTTAGGGTGAACTATCCCTTTGAAGACCCAAAATCCCTACACACGCAGTTTTCAGGGAATCCCATGTTGAGCACATAATCTAAAATCATGTGGGACATTGTAAATGTTCAGGGGGTTTAATGGCAAACAAGTCACAGTGTGTCACATGAGAGGAAGACTAAAAAAGTGAAACCATATGGCAGATTTTAACACATTTGGATTAACATGGATTTATTTAGCTAAAGCGAACTGCAACACATTTATATGGAGAGAAAAATGAGCAAGTGGTGTTATCGCAGTTACCGTTACCATATATCTGCAAAAGAAAACTGCCTAAGGTTATTACACAGGACGTCTGTTACAGATCTCTTTTTTATAAATTGAATGGCAATTCAGTTCTTGAGAATGTTCTTAAAAAGTGAAACATCTCAGAAACATGAAAAACAAAAGAAATGGTTGTGAGGGGTGGTGGACAAATGCTATTTCTAAGTACTGTATCGATATTTTTCCGGCATTAATTTTTTTTATTAATGTGACAATTATCATCTTTAAGAGCACGTCTGGAGGTCAATGAGCAAATCATTTCAATTACATCAAACTCCTAATCCAGTACAAACAACAAATATAACTGCACAAAGCACTGAAGTCCAATGCAAATGAAAGAAGACCAATCAAATAAAAACATGCTATAATATACAATTACACATTAAGACAAAAGATATTAATATAATATTGTATTGCTTTGTTTTCTGCTGATTCCCACCTCTTCTATGTACATGACCACAAAAACAGCTGAACAGAATTCACATGAAATGAGAAATCCAATGTACAATGTAATACAAATTTAATCTAGATGCCCTTTGACAGAATGGGAATTCCTGGGGTTTTAATGCATGACCATCACAGACTTCCTAGATGTCTGAATATTTAGGCACAGCAGTCTGACATATTAAAATGCTGTTCTTAAACTCTTGACGTTGAGAAAAATCTAGCAGAAATGACAAATATTATGTCTGCTAGTATAGTGCTATTGCTTTAAAGTGGTTTATATGTTTTATATAGATAGCTTATGTAAATGTGCTGGAAAGCTTGTATTAGGCATTCAGGAAGAATCAATAGGTTTTTGTGTCATTGGTGAAAAGCACAAATTAGTTGCTTGGTGGTGCAGAGGCGCTGTAAGACATATAACGCTATTATTAATCAACTCTGCTTCTATACAGAAATGCACTGTATCTGAATTGTTTAATATTTTATGTCAAATAAAGAATAAATGCATTACATAGGTACACCGATTAGACAGACGCATCTATATCAATTACAAATGCAAACTATATTCCTGTAGCTCGAAGTCATGGGTTCGATTCTCAGGGATTATACATGTAAAAAACACCAGATACTGCCTAGTCGTTTTACAAGTTGTGTGTCTCTTGAACTCACTGTAAATTAGGGATGCACGATAAATTATCGGCTATATCGGTATCGGCCGATAACATTAAAAATGCCCATTTATCGGCCGATACCTATATGGCCGATAATTTATCGCGTAATAAAATTTAGGTCGATATATTATAGCCGATAAATCATAAATGATTTCGTCTGGTTAAACTTCTTCAGCTGCACACTGTTTCCAGTTAAAATCCAGTACAGTACTGTCTTTCTGTCCTGATCATTTACTTACTGCTATTAGAAAAACATACCGTTGATGTCGGTACAGTATGTAGATACAGTATTTATGAATGTGTAAATTATAGGAACATATAGCATATTATTTGAATCAGACTGCTGTCTGAATGCTTTCTGTCTTGAGACCTGTTAGACATGTGGCTATTAAGAACATATTTCTGGGTTGCTCTGGAAGAACAGCTATCATTTGTTTATTAAATAAAAAATATATAAGTTTGAAGGTTAATGAATCGTTAACTAGTGTAAATACATCATTTTCAGGGGAAAAAAGAGAACTAATGGTTACCTTGTTTTCCGCAGTCCATGTTTTCAAATAAAAGCAGTTGTCCACATTTTTCCTTTTTGTTTCAGTCTTAGGGAATTTTTTATTTTTATTTAGATACTGTATATCGGCCAATATACCAGTTATCGGCTTCCAATGTTAAAGAATTATCGGTTATTATTATTGGCCAAAATTTACATATCGGTGCATCCCTACTGTAAATCACTTGGAGAAAAGTGTCTGCCAAATACGTGAATGCAAATGTAAATATTTCATTATAAGGATAGTTATTTATTTACTTTAAATCTTTGGATTTTTCCCCCTTACACAACTTTTCAACAAAGATAAAAATTCTGTTATTTTTTCATGTATTTCTTATAATTTGTCACAGTGGTCAAAAAGGATGCATCTTGAATCAACGCAGCCTACATGCCAATTAAACCTGCTGGAAACTGTCGTCAAAGCTGCAGACGCTTCTTTAACAACCTCTTCACTTGGGGGTGGATGTTCAAGAGCATCTTAGAAACATTATAAAGTCACTCCTAATACACGCCGAAACATTCTCAAACCGCAACACGCAAAGTGCTATTACAAACCAATAATAATTTCGAGAACAACTCTGGAACTTGTAAAAAGACAAGGAAATCTAGTCCGGGCAGTATTGAGATGTATAAAATGTGTTAAATGTCAAAGGAAAATCCAAATCAGCCCTATATATTTAAGTGAGAAGTTTCAAGGGACATACTGTAATTGGCCATAAGATTGTTGCTGATATGCGATGAAAGGGGAAAATGAAGGATGCATAAGGAAGCGTTCGATGAGAGAGGGGGAGGTAGATGATGACTAGAGACAGAAATAAAAAGTGACATTTTTTCTGATGGTAATGGTTCACACAGCAAGCAGCTCTGACCTTCAGTTTTGTTTGAATTTGTGACTCGCTCATGCATGACACCAAATGTGCGGCGACAAACCCACACAGAGAGAAACAGAAAAGCCAGGAAAGCCAAACTATATCTGACCTATCTGGTCCATATGTCAGAGCTACTCGCATGGGTACAAACAATTAGACAACACATTTACAACAAACAAATTTCATTAAAAAACACTGACAACTCGCCTGTAAAAATTCACACACCAAATTAAATTGTATTAGGTTAAAAGCTTGAGAAGAAAGAAAAAGAGAAATGATATAGGCCTATACACTATAAAGTAATGCGTTCATGACGGTAAACAAAAGTTCATGCCGTTCGGTATCAGACCATTAACTGCAAGCAAATAAAAACAATCACATATGTTTGACCTCCAAAATTTGGAATGAAACAAACTGGTTTGCAGACAAAGTAGGGCTGAACGATTAATCGAAATCGAATCGCAATCGCGATGTGAGACGTTGCGATTTGCTAATCGCAAGAGGCTGCGATGTGGAAGCGATGTGAAAAATAGGAAACGCATCTGTTCCAAGCCTGCTTTGAGTGGCATTCTTGCTAACCAACTGAGTGAGCGCAACTCCGTTATGCCTAATCAGCACTGCCCCAGCCAACTGCATAAACGTCCGTCATTAAAAAAAAAAACATACAGAAGGCAGGAGAGAGACAGTGTGTGTTATTATGGCATCTGCAGAGTCAGATCGATCATATTAGGTAAATAAATACTAAAGAACCGTCCAATTCAGAAGACCGCACACACAGCCTGTGTCATACTCGCGCGACTCTTCCCCGCGTTGTGCTTCTCGCAGACGAGCCGTTTAAACTTGACGCGCACACACAGCCTGTCATACTCGCGCTTCTCTGCCCCGCGTTGCACGGACGAGCCGTTTAAACTTGACGCGCATACACAGCCTGTTTCGTAATGACGTTTATAGTACTTGAGTCCGGCTCGGGCATCTGGCAATATGGACGAGGCTTGACGCACGCGCGCACCCTGTGTAAACTCACGCCTAGCTCCGCGTTTCAAACAAATGTAAATTCTATCTAACTGTTTTGCTAATTTCACTTGGATGAAATTAAACATTCAGCACATTTTTTACTTGTTTTAAAAAATCCCACATACTTAAAAAATAATAAATCAGCCTATGTAAACTATGAACTATTTTAATAATTCACTAACACAATAGAAAATGTTATGGATTTAAGGGTTACAATGGGAGTTGTATTTGTTTTAATGGAAACTATAATAGTGTACACTGGTATGTGGATTCTATTGGTGTGATGTAATCTGGAAGTTGGGAACCAACTGAACAACAGTAAACCCTATTTGAATAATGCCCAAAGCACACTACAAAAATTAATTTTGTAATGGTTTTAATGGAAACAATTAAATGTTTTTTTGTTGTTGTTTTCTTTCAGGGTAACTATACCCATACTGTGCTCCACACAACAATATTGAATTGAAGCTTGAATTAGAAAAGTTAAAATCGCAAATCAAATCGCAATCGCAATGTCTGTCAAAAATATCGCAATTAGATATTTTCCCCAAATCGCACAGCCCTAAGACAAAGATATAATTCTTGCTTAAACGTTGCAAGGGCGGTGGCAAGCAGAAGAGCACCGGGTTCAGATTTTGGAACTTTGACCCTTGAAAAAGTTTGAGGAAATGATTTATGACGATTTCTTAAGTGTTATCAGCAAAGCACGAAAGCGAAATCTTGTCTTGACGTGTAAATCAACTTTTACATACTTCTAGGTTTGAGAAATAAGCGAATGGCGGCTTCACAACTTCATCCAAAGCTTAGCAGTCATTACAAAATGTACTGCAGTTTACTATTGACAGACCAAACCCAATTATTCAGCATGTTTCCTCAACACACAATAAGAATTAATCTCTCCTAATGGAAAATTAAAGGATGTCTGAGCAGACATACGAGACACAAATTCAATATGCCTCAACACAGAGATTAGACATCATATTTTCTAAATGTTTTAACAAATTGTCATTACTTTTGCAGGACGTTCCCCGTCACTTGTGATTACAAATGCACATAAATAGCAAGCAATTTCTTCTAACATGGAACTTGCATACATAACTATTTAAAATGTATTCACTGATGATTTAATTGATGTGATTTCACATATCTGGAAATAAATAAAATTCCATATTTCCAAGTCTAAAATGTTTATCTCATATCAAATATTTGCTTTTTTTTAAGCAGTGAATCCAAGAGGAGTGCACCCATCACCAGCTCAATGCCTTGTTACTTCCTGAAACTGATACAGAAGGAAACACCTTTTTTTCATAGCAAGAGGGGATTACTAAATTCAAAGGCACCTGTCATATCAAACAATATAAACAATCCTTTTCATAGTAAAGATACATGTAAGTGTAGACAGAATAGACCTGCATTAAAATAGCTTGATATGTTATTCAAACAGAAAGGTAAGGGTAAATGCTTTTGGGTCCCTGCTGATTCACATATTTATGCCAGAAGTCGTATATATCTTAATTCAGCACTAGACAGACGTTATATTGTAGTGGTCAACAGAGAAAGTGACTAACTTTGTGTAGATTTAGCCTACACAAAATCTGCAGTTAACAGATGCCAAACGCCAAGGGTTTGCTGACTGACATTAAAAGGGAGATTAAGACAAATCTCGGGTTGAAAACTAGAAAACCTCGAAGTTAAGACTCGATAAGACTCCCAATAACAACAGATACGGCGATTTAAAGGGATTAAACCAAGCTAATGATATATCAGATGTGACGTTAACGGGGGAGGGGCAAGAAAGCGACCGGTTTTTGGAAGATTTTTGGAAATCAAAAACTAGTAAATAACGAAATGAAACAACACTCGCGTGCTCTTTAAAGCAAATTCAACAGAGATGCTTTCGTTATTTGCTCGTTACATTTACGTCAAGTCCTTAGACAGGTTTGATTGCTTCAAAGCGAGCGATCGATTAACGCAAAAAAAGGAAATAAAACGGACTGAAATATCAGCGTATATATTCGGCAAAAGCTTGAAAATGTTATATTGGACAGTGATTCACGTAACACAAGAATCTCAGGCCGCCAGCACAACTAGCCAATATGCGCAGTGTCATTTTCTTTGTCAACCCCCCACCTTCCCCTAAAATACAAAATTATTTTCTGACATTTCCCCATTGCAGCAATGCGCGCTCCCCCAGCGCCGATCATTTGAGGGGAGGGAACGCGCACAGTAGCACATCAGCATGACAGCGGGGCGGTGACGCGCACAGCCCTCCCCCAAACCCAAATAATACAGTAGCCTACAATGAAACGGGGAGCGCGCACACTGGCAAAACGAGAGCGTTTGATTGGCCGCGGACAATTCCCTCTGTACACGCAACACGCCCTGCTTACAATAAATAAACATCGCCCAAAATTTCCTAAAAAAAAATTAACTTAAGGAAACGACGTCAGGCAAATAAACAGGCCATTACACAATGATGTTAAAACACAGATGCGTACTTCGTACGCAGTGTTTGTCAAAATAACGGCCGCGCAACTAAACTAATAACCGCAATATTTGCAAAGGTCCAGCGGGCGCGAGCGGCTAGAGGAAAAAATCGTTGCGAGACAAAAAAGCCGCTTCGGTCGCTGTCAAAGGCGACGGATTTTCGGCAGTTCCCCTACGCCAAATATATACATCTAAGCAACCTTTGAAGCTGTAACGTTACCGGACCATTCTGCATGTTAGGTTAAACGAGCTTACCTACACAGTGAATGAGTTTATGCCGCCACGAGTCAAGTTCCTGCCGAAAGCCGCGCCTCTCGATCGTGCATTGCTGCCTTCTGCACAGACTCGCCATTTTCTATCGGCCCCTCCCGCGGGCGCGCACCTTCTGCTGGGAGCTTCCCATCGTCCGACGTCATCAGCACTCAGCCCCTCTCTGTGGGTGGGGCGCGAGTGTGGGGGGCTTCGCTGCTGCAGCAGCATTGTCCCTCCCATATCCAAATATTATTCAGCCTATAGTACCAAAGCTGTTCAAATAGTGTATCTCGGCACAAAGGATTCCATGGTCATGTGGTTCCTATCATTCATTATGCTTACAATTATTCAGAACAAACTCTATTGATTATGATTAGGTGAAAATCGATTATTGTCATATTATTGTAATTTTATTATACAGGTAACATATAATTATATTTATGACCTGAAAACCCATTTTATGTATGTTATATGTATATGATTATATTAAAATAATTTATGTATAGTAATATAATAAGGCTATTATAACATAAGTAATGTCCTTTTATAGCCTATTGTAGTATCTTGTGATTTAATCTGCATTAGGCTTTCATTTGTTTATTCACATTTAAAAAAAACACAACTTGACCAATGTGCTTACACAACCAGAATAACAAAAAGTGGTCCAAAAGCATTTATTTTAGTTTTGTTTCTTTGCAAAAGCTACAAATGGAGAACCTGGTTTTTATCAAATTTAGATACTTTCAGCTTCTTGAGTCATGTAGTAATGTAGTAAAGTAGGACTTCTTTGTCACAAACTGAGAGTATAAAAGGTAAAGGGGAGATGGGGTAAGTAAAGGTCATGTTTGGACTAGGAAAATAAAGGCGACCAAACTGTCTTGGAAAAAAAAGTTAAAATAAATATAATCAATAATTAAATCAATAAATAGAAAATTGGTTATAAAATATTTATACTTAAAGATGGTACAGCATTCCGAAAAGCATGTCAGTATAGGAATAATTTAACAAAACATAACAAAATTGATCATTTATGTATTCTTATGTTATTAAACGCATATAATCATTATGATTTTTCTTCATTTGTTATTAAAGACAAGGGAATATTTTGCATAATGCACAACATTTAGAATACCGTTTTTATTGCTGCTTTAAAAAATACAGAAACTGATTGAGACTTGTGCCTAGCTGATATGCCACATAAGATGCATCTCATCTGGTTTCCTTTGTCGTGAATCCGTAATGAACACAAATTAGAGCAAAAATGTTGATGCGCAAAACACTGGGACACTGGTGACTCAATTGTCTGTGACACAAGGTCTTTCAATACAACACAGCTGGTATTTATCAACAACATCATTGTGTAGAAGACACAGTTGTGTATTATCATTGTAGACGTTACAAAGTCCAGTCCATTTTATGAAGGAGAACCTAGATATAATCCTTTCATTTAGGATGAAATAAACTATAAAATTGTCTTATTTTTACTTTACTTAATCATGTATTTTTACTTTATCGGAAATAAATCTAATTACTTTTATATATTTAATGACTTTTTCTCATTATGTAGGTCTCGTGGACAAAATGACTTCCCAACAAGATGAGTATAATAGAAATTTAAATAAGGAACGTATGTCAATTATAGCGCTTAAATGGAGCCGTATGAATTCCAACTTCACATTGAACTCTAAAAACACTGTATGAATTACATGGGTTTTCTATTTAGTCAAGGGGGATCGACATCATAATTGAAAAGGATATATTTTATTCAACCAGCTGCGTTAAACAAAAGCCCTCTTCTCTATAGCAAATCCAATTCCAAGTCTCTATCGCCGACACTGAAGTGAGGCAAAACGATCACGTTACAGAGAATCTTCCACAGGCATCTTTAGAGACCGCTATACACACAAACAGAGGCGCTATATGTACCAGGACTCAATACCCTCAAGGTCTTCTTTGCAGTATGGTGTAAACAGAAGGCATCAGTCCCACGGACAAACACAAAGCAACTACTCACAAGTGATCTGAATGCCCCGTTTTGGTAATGCAATGGTAAACTGTAACAAAAACAGTTTTTGTTGCGTTTTTGTAAAGAACAACGCCGCAAACTGATTTGTTGAAACAGGTTCCCATGGAGACCAAACTGACCTATTGATTGGTTCAGTGTCGTGTGTGTGACCTTTGGTATGACGTTTCGAAACATTTGAAATGTACATAAAATTACTATGAAAGCCCCAGATGAGTGGCACACAAGGACTACATTATTAACTCTTCTCTGGCTAATGCGCTTCTTAGCCTGGTCTCATGCTCACCGCTCAAAGCATTTAGGGATAATCTGACGTTCAAATACCAACGCGGTGGGGGAGGGGCTTTATAGACAGCTTTTCATGGGAATGTTATAGGGGCCAATATAAAGGATTATGTATCGGCTTTGTAATGTGCCCAAGTTATACGTTTACGCATTGATTGCTTTGAGGGGATAGTTTAAAAAATACAAATTCAACCTCATGTCATTCAAAACCTTTATGTGGTGACCCTTTCTTCCGTGTAAGGTAAAAGATGATATTTTGAAGAATGTCTCAGGTGGTTTCGTGTCCCTACAATGGAAGTCAATGTTGTTTGGTTATCAACATTCTTTAAATTATCTTTTTTGTGTTCTGCAGAAGAAAGTCATATAGGCTAGGTTTGAAATGAAGTGAGGTTAAATCTTAGCGATTCTTAAGGCTAAAATACACTACAAGACTTTTGCTCAGATTTTGCTCAGATTTTCAGTCTGGATTTGTTGCAGAAAGTCCGTGCCAGTCTGCAGATTTGATCAGTTAGTGTGTTTCTATCTGAAACTTTCAAAAAGCCTGCAAGTGTTTGATGTCTAGTTTTAAAAAAATCTGTTCAGATTTTAAGTCTTGTAGTGTATTCCAGCCATTAGTTACTGAATTAGCTTTTGACTCTCTTCCACACTGAGCATTGACATCGTGTAAACGGATTTGTGACCCTGGACAACAAAACCAAGTCTTATTGGTCAATATTTCAAAATTGAGATTTATACATCATCTGAAAGCTGTATGGTTTGTTAGGATAGGACAATATTTGGCTATTTGGACACTATTTGAAAATCTGCAATCTGAGGGTGCAAAAAAAACTTAATATTGAGAAAATCGCCTTTAAAGTTGTTAATCAGAGGCACTGTAGCAGGCCGTTGCTAAGAAAAACCATGTTTGTTTTAACGCTCTCTATTGGCTTACCGCTGTAATGACGTTGTGGAGAGTAGATGAACCCGAAAGCAGAAATTGTAAACTTTACATACAGTAGATACCAAACTTGAGTGGGTAGTTCCCAAAGAGGGCAGCAGCGAGTGAAGTTTGTAGGCGTGTTTCCAGCCATCTTTGTTAGCAATTTTGCTGCATCCACTCACAAAAATAAAGTTTTTATGTATTTACAGTAAAATCGCCAGTGTTAAAAAGGTCAAATTAACAGTGTAGGAAATGTATAAATGATCTTCATGGAACATGATCTTTACTTAATATCCTAATGATTTTGGCATAAAAGAAAAATCGATCATTTTGACCCGTACAATGTTTTGTTGGCTTTTGCCACAAATATTCCCGTGCTACTAAAGACTGGTTTTGTGGTTCAGGGTCACGTATACATTCACAACCAGAAGGTTTTGTTGTAATCAAGGGAACTTAATATAAGGGTTCCGGAGGCCCTTGTCCAACTGTAACAACTATATTCTTTCGGAAGCGTTGAATTTACACATACAAAAGCAATATAACCAGACAATTGTGCAATAAAAGGTCAGCTAAAAAAATTGCTTGGCAGCTGTAAAGCATTCATTATCACCAAATATTTTAACAAAGACTTCAACACATCCCCTGTAGTCTGGATATGTGAAATAAAACGTGTAGTAAACGGTGCCAGCATGATAGAAATTAATTCTGCGATGTTGATACCTTCGACAAAATCTCAGATTCCACAATTGAAAATATCTTATTTCAAACACCTGCAAATATATTCTAGAGAAGTGTGTTAACGCAATTATAAGTGAAACAGCAAGAATCTTACTAACTTTAAATATTAATAAAAGAAACACAGATCTTGCTAATTGCTACAATGAAACCTTCTTGGGGTTTTGTGATGGAATAATTGCCTTTTGTATTTATCAGTTAAGCTACACCAACAAGTAATGCTGAAAAACAGCTGTTCGGGATGCAGACCCCGTGTTGCTCATGTACCGTCTAGGATATTTATTTGTATTGACTTTTAAATCAAGCTTGACACCATTTTGAAAACCGAACGAACTGTTTTTGTCAAATAACCACTTGCAGTTAATCAAATACATACTGATGTGCGCAATGTCGACAGCTTCTGTGAGTAAAAACACACCCAAAAGCGCACTCTTAAAAATAATTGGGTCATTTGCAAATCGTTGTTGAGCATCAAAGCAACGGACTGACACAAAATCCTCGCAAATTTAGCTACATAAGTCCTCATTATCTGGCAACCGTCACATGGAATTGATTTGATGCGGTAATGATGAGCATTGCACAGATTGTGTACTCCGAAAACAACAGCAACACTGCCATTTCTTCATGAGGCTATAGGTTTTAATTGAAAGTTCACTTCAATGTTCAAAAACAAATGGCTTTGTTGGATGTTTTGTGCACACAAAAATGACATGCATAAGTATGCAAGTTAATTGTTTAATCCTCAACAACATTTTAATACACAAATATTAAATACACAAAATATATCATGCAAACATCCATGTTATCTACCAGGGGTTAAGCCCTTTCCCCCACTCCCTTACAAAATCTCCTGGCTAAGAATCTCTTCATAGATTAGGGAATAGGTAGCTCTGTAAGAGCCAACAGATGGAGAGCCAAATTTAGTAAACCATTAGCTGGCAAAAAAGCAATATCCCCCTCCCTCCTCTTCACTCCTAAATCCTCACGCACAAAAGCCAAGGATTGCTGTGCTGTTTGCAAACTTACATTAAAGCTCAGGCGGAATCTACTAATATTTTAATGCATTTTTGTGTCATATGTGGATAATTGAATGATTAAATGGATGTACCGTTAAAAAAACCAAATTCATTTATTTGAACAGATTGTTTGGGATAACTGCAGCTCTCTTGTTTGCAGTGTCTCAATGTAATCCATGTAGGTTAGGCTTAAGTACCTGCATTATGGTATATAGTAGATGTATTGTAGTACTGTACATGTAAAGACACCCCCAATTTTGTGAGATTTGTTAGCCGTGTTTTCACATCCAGAGGTGTCGGGGAAGTCAAACATTATTATGATTTTATTATGTCTTAAGTCTTTTATTATGATTATTGTATGCAAAATGAATATAACAAAGCATAGCTATCGCAAACTGATCTACATCCTAAACACAGCTGTCTTTGTTACATACTACAACCAACATGTGTTTTGACATGAATAAGGTTGGGGGGAGGAATTTCATAAATATTCATTGATAACCAGAATAATACACAATTATCAAATGCCATTATGTAGAAAGTCTTGTTGAATCCCTAGTCCCTATTAGTATCTGGTCAGAAATCAAATTGAGTGTCTGCAGACTTAATTTAGCATATTTCTTGTTTTATTTTTAGAATTTGTAGAGTAGAAGTAAACGTAAAGCAATATGTTCAATGGATAGGAGAGTAATGGAGAACAGAAAAACACTGAAACATAAAGAGGAAGACTTTGGGAATGACGTTTTCTCTAGGATTAAAATGAGCTGTGAAAGTGTGGACCACAAGTGGTGAAGGTTTGGCTGGTTGGCACATTTTGTCATCTTAAAACATACTCCCTCTCTCTCTAAAAGCCTAAAAGACATGTCAGCCAACCCTGTGTTAGCAAAGCCAATGACTGACAGGCAAAGAACATTTATTGCTGGCTGGTTTTCTGATCGATGTCCTGTTATTATTTCTCAAAACACACATTTCACCGAAATCTCTCAAGTAGTATCAAAAATATTAACTAGTATTAAAGAGAACGCAAAGATATTTTATTTTCCTAAAGAAACTTGTCACTCATTTTCTTAATTTTTGGATTGCAAAAATGACGTAATAATAATAATGATAATTCTTACCACGGTAGTAAAACAATAGATTAAAACATAAACGAATACAACACAAAGTTATTACCAGAAATATTTTTTCATACAGTAAAGGGTATGCGGAAGTATTTATCAGCATTTAAATATCCTTTTGGTTGCCAATCCCCTTTCACACACCCGTTTCCACAAAACTTCAGATTGTGTTTAAAATGGACTTTAACCTATATCCACCCGCTCTGTTGACATAGAGACATTTGTATTCACCATTATTTGCATCACCTTACGATGTGGTAGCATGTGAAGTGCTGCAACAGTTTAACCGCTTTCCTAAGCATAGGGTCTGTTGCCATGGCAAAATACTGAAATGTTCTGCCTTCACCTGCCATTCAAAGCGGTTTTAACATACTGCATTCTTGGTTTCAGGCTCTAAAAACTGTGGCCGAATCAGGCCCGGTTCCTGCCAGGTGCAGAAGGGTGGGCTAGCAGGTATCCTGGGTGGGCATATACCCCAACCAGAAAAAATTCAGAAACCATTTAAACTTTTTTTTTTTCATTTTTCTACTAAGATAAGAATGTGTTTTGGTAAAATTATAATTTTTGTTTATTTCTGTGAACGTCCGACAACATTTCCCTCAAATTTAATATAAAAATGTTGTTTTGATTTGCATTTATTTGCCGAAAAACAAAAGTTCATATTTAGTTTTTAACAACTCAAAACTAATGTTTGTACATGTATTAGAAAAAGTCTGCTGTATATGAGGTCCGTGAGCACGCAGTGCGCCTAAACTAAACTTGTTTGTACAGTGTTTCGCTACCACCTTCACTATGAATTGGGGTGTTTGAGATGGAGGGAGACAGATTTATTTGTAAAGTTGGATCTTTCAGTCATTCCTGACAGTCGATAAGTTAAAATCTAGCCTAAATATTGCGAGCAAATAATAGCTGTTTGTTAATGTTACAGCTCGCGAGACGCATCCTTCTCCTTCACAAAATAATACCGCAAAAACTCCTGTTATAATAAATGAATCTGATTTTACTGCACAATTAATTTTATATGCTGTTTATAATAAACTCAAAGCAAGCGTGCAGTGCGCCTAAAATTCCTTTGCACATTATTTTGCTTCCACCAGCATCTCGGTTTCAAACTAAAGCCGCTCTGTGAGTGAAGAGTGAAGTTGCTTTCAACCAATAGAAAATACTGCAATTTTTGGTGTTGTTTTTTATTCTCATTGGGTGGGCAAGACAGATGTTTAGGTGGGCTCAGCCCACCCCTGCCCATGCCTGGAGCCGGCCCTGGGCCGAATGTAACTTTTGAGCTGAAAAATCATTTATAATATTAAGGCCAATGTACACCTTCTCTTACATGTTTCACTATATTGCTTATTCGTTTAAATGTAATTTGAAGTATAATTTTACATGAAAAATGTGATGTATTTTAATGGTTTGTCAGATTCACAATTTTTCACCCTAGTGATGTTCGGTACAGAGTGGGGCTTTATTCTTAATTTACTTTCTAACCTTTATTATTGTCACAGAACAGCTAGGAATCACAAACGAGGGAGGATTTCCAAAAGAATACTTTTAATCAAAAGTCCAAAAGAAACACAGGTAGTCCAACATGTAGGAACACAGCCAGCAAAAAATGTAAACGGTAGACGAGACTATGAACGAGGGAACAGGCTGAGTATTTATAGTGTCCAGTGATGAGGCTGATGACGGGCAGGTGCGATGATTACAAACACGGACGGGTGCGGGAGCGGGATGGGAAACTGAGTCCATTGGGGAACACGGGAGAAAACAGGAATGGAAACAGACGGAACCGTCTTATGATGTCTAACCTTTATTATGATGTCCGGACATACTATCAGGGCCTTCAAGGTTAGAAAAAAACAAAGCAAAGGAAACAGGAGTTTTTGAATGGATGTCAATGGAGGAGATGCTGTTCGCTAATCTTCATGGGTTTTGTGTGGAGTTTACTGAAAAAAATATGTTTTGTGAAAGAAATCACAGACAGTTTTGCGACAGGAGTCATTTTGCACCATTGCCCATTCATTTCTATGGGGATATATCTTACCTCTGGGGTGTAGGGTACACTGTTAAAAATAAAGGTGCTTAAAAGGTTCTTCACAGCGATGCTATGAAAGAACCAATTTTGGTTCCACAGAGAACCATTCAGTCAAAGGTCTCTCTCTTACTTTTTTTAAATCTGAAGAACAGAAAGGTTCTTCAGATGTAAAAGGTTCTTTGTGGAACCAAAACGTTCTTCTAATCTATCGCATCAAAGAACCTTTTGAAGCACCTTGTGTATTACAGTCTCATATTGTGTGTTTGGGACACGCGTGGTAAAGAGAGTAAAGACAATTTAATATAAACTGAAATGGTATACGTTTTACTTTTTAATCCTCTATCATCACATGGTCATAAATGGCAAAATTACTTTAAGGTGATGGCCATTTGTACAGTACACTTTCTGACTGCTTTTGTAAAGAAACTCTGTTTGAAACTCTCTCTACTGTTTGAAATTCGCCCACAGATAAAAAGGTTGCCATCTCCTCATATCTCTGACACTACATCCTCCATGTTTGCATTGTCATGTGAGCTGCATGTTCTCTGACCTATGATGTTCTTCCAGCAATGGCAAAAATAGTTTAATGTATATCAGATACACACGAAAAGAGCCCTTCTTACCGCTTTCATATATTTTCTATATATATGTTTGAATTTGGTGCCACCTCAACTCTCATGGCCCCATAAGTGTTATTTTCTGCTCACTGCAGAATCTCTTGTAGTGGACCTTACGGATATTTCTCTTCTTTTCACATCCTGATTCTGCATTTACTTATTTCACATATTAGTTTTCGCATATTGTGTTTTAGGAAAGTAGACGTATGGTGTCTGCCTTGACTACAAATATTCACAATGTTCTTGTAAGGTTTTTTCATTGTTCTGCATGTGTTGGTTCTTTTTTAATAATCACTTAAAGGACTTTGGCGTTTGAAAAACAATTATAATCTCTTCAAAGAACTCTTGACTCTATAGACTAAATTAGTCGAAGCCGTTTTGACCTGCACACCACAAAACTATTACTGTGTTAAGACTTAAATAAGCTTAAATAATAGGAAGTTAAATATACACATGTAAATGTTTAATATGTTATAAAAGGAGAAAAAGATGTGATGAGTTATTTTATATAGTATAAAAATCTACGTCTTCTAAATATCTATAATTTCTTTATTACATCTTCGGGTTTCTCTTATATTTGTAACGATATTTAATATGGTTTATCGTGATAATTGATTTGCACAATTCAATATACTATGAATAATTCTACATAACATATAAGCATATTTGTTTAAATTTCTCTGAAATCACAGAACCTTAATACTTATCAGCAAGTAAAGATTAAGAATACTTGAACACAACCTTTGCTTATGGAGAGCAAGTGTAAACAAAACCTATGACATATCTTATTTTAATACAGTCAATATATTAAAAATTGCATGACACTGAAAGTGTTGCTACTTTTAACAGTTAATATATACCACTATTAAACCCAGTGTTGGGTCGAAAAGGTACAAAACCAATCGTTACGTCATAAATTAAGCTATGCCAGGTTGTTTCAACCCAAACTTGGGTTGTTTTAACCCATTTTCTGGGTCCATTTAAAGGGATTGTTCACCCAAAATTAAATATGTCTCATCATTTACTCACTCTCACATTGTTTCAAACCTGTATACATTTCTTTGTATGTTCAACACAAAAGAGGACATTTTGAAGAATGTGGAAAACAAAATAGTTTGGGCCACCATTGAATAGTAGTTTTTCCTACTATGGTAGTCAGTGGTGCCCCAGAACGCTTTGGTTACAAATATTCTTCCAAATATCTTTTTTTGTGTATAGCAGAACAACAGAATGTATACATGTCTGAAACAACTTGAGAGTGAGTAAATGATCTATCCCTTTAAAGTACAGCATTTTATGTTAGTACACAAATCATATGGGATAGTTCACCCAAAAATTATTTTATGAATTACTCTCTCTAGTTGCTCAAAACCTGTATAGATTTATTTGTTTGGTTGAACACAAAGATATTTGGAAGAATGCTTGTAACCAAACAGTTCTTGGACCCCATTGACTACCATAGTAGGAAAAATTACAATGGTAGTCAAAAGTGCCCCAAAACTGTTTGCTGCCCTCTTTCTTAAATATCTTCTTTTTGTGTTCAACAGAACAAAACTATTATAAAGTAATTTTTCCTACTATGGTAGTCAATGGGGTCCAAGAACTGTTTGGTTCCCAATATCTTTCTCTGTGTTCATCTGAACTAAAAAATGTATACAGATTTGGAACGACTTGAAGGTGAGTAAATGATGGCAGAATTGGTATTTTTGGGTGAACTATCCCTTTAAAAACTGTATTTATTGGGTACATATGTGTTGTACACAGTAGGTTTAAAGTTCGGGGTGGGTTTAGGGTCAAAAGTGTAATAACATGCGATAGCCTACTTGAAATTGTACAATGTAACAACACATACTGTATGTACACAATAGTTACACTGTAAACATTTTCTTACGAAAGTAAAAAAAAAAGTAGTTAAAGACACAATGCAAAGTAGGACCCATCTTTTTTGGCAAATGTATGTTTAAGTCTGACTGACATCTATATGCGAAAGGATGCTGTGCATAGGGCCAGTCGATAGTACACGTCTCACAGTACATGCAAGTGTGAAAGGGATAAGGCCAGAAGCTCAAGAGACAAATATTGGTCAAAAGGATGGGAAAGTTATACAAATACATTTTAAGCATCTTGCAGTCATGACTAACAGAGTATCAGGTCTGTTCGTTTTCACTAACTGTCTACAAAGGTGGGCATGCCATGTGTTGTGAAGAAATGTACAGTTATGTGAAAAGAAAATGTTAAACCAAGGTTTGGCAACAAGGACAATCAGACAAGAACTTGACAAGGGGAAAAAAACGTAATGTCACAGCGACAGCACTGTAAATAGACTGAAAATGAGGTAAAGAGAGGAGATAATGACTGCTCTTCGTCTTGAGTTTCGTGTCATTTTGCTCCCAGCGAGAAGTCAGAAGACGTAGACATATTTTTTTCCTCATTCCTCCGACAATCTACTCTTTGGCTCGGCATGACTCATATACCAATGCTTTTTATCCTTTTTAGAGGTGATCACAGGTTTGCATCTCATCCGACAGTCCTAACAGGGCTTCTAGGTGGGTTAGAGCGCCCACTTGTGGTTGTACCTTAATATGTTAAATAGGTTCATCTAATAATGTTACAACAATACCGGAGCACTCAAGTTTTTATTTTTCAGTCCGTTTACTGAACATGATGTCAATTAACAAAAAATGTATTTAAAGAGTAAGACCATATACTTTGTTACGCATTCAAGTCATTGGTCCTAAATAACCGTTTATGGCCAATATTTATAGCCAACCATTTGAGGTGAATTTTACTCGAAGCTGATCTAAATCTGTTTGTGATAGTGGCTGCAAAGGGGACCGACACACCCCACCATGATATCCAAACCACTCCATTGCTTGTTTCAGAGCCGGGACGCCGTACTGCCGAGTTACCTATGAAAATAGAAAACATTGTATTTTAATGAGTCAAATCTATCATAGATTCTGAAAGATATAATCCGATGTTTATTCCAAGCAAACTCTTTATTATCAATTAATTATATGAATTATTAGTTAGTTGTTCTTAATTAATTCGTTTTTTAAAGCATATTTGCACTACGGTAAACATCTTTCTCATGGCCTTTGTTCGACAGCTCCTTTGGGGGAAGGGTTGCTTCCAATGTTTATCATGCCTACATAGCAGTAAATGTAGCTGTGGTATAAATGTGCCATGTTGCCATGGTGACGTGATGCTCACTGCTGTGTTGGGTTCGATGAGGTGATACTGGAGCTCTCTGGCCTCGTCCCAGCGACCTGAAACGCACAGCTGTGCCAGCTCGCACACCTGCTGACCCAGGACATTTGCGAGGGCGCACACACCTCCCACGGCCCCTACGACAAACACACGGGCACTTAAATGTCACATTAGTGCAATATTGCCGGTGTTCGTGCAATTTGGCCTGGAATGACCACGTGGAAAAAAAGCTAAATTTGAAGCTGCTGCTTTTTTGATTGACAAACTACAGACTGTTTGAGTTTGATTGACAGGTTGGCTCCACCCATGCACATAAAAATGGCAGAGGAACTCACCGCCCCCAGTTTTTGCAAGTGACAGATATTTGCTTGTGTTTATTAATTGACAGACTTGGTGGAAAGTCTCCCACGAGCTGACATTTGATCAACAGTAATGTTTCCAAACAAGTTGAGAAAATGCGCTGCATATACTCTATAGACATATAGTCTACATATATACAGCCATGGAAAAAAATGGAGTTCCAAATTTTGATTTAATCAGCATTTCTAGATGTTTTGTGTCCATTCCAGTCTAGTGTCTGCTGAATTTCAACAAAATCAAACCTTAGGAGTGACAGTCATATACAGTAACAGCACTGTGACAGCATGACAAGACGCATGAAAACTGTGATAAAAATCCACGTACAAATATTTCTGTTCTTAAAAGTAAATATGAACTTGCAATATTTGAGGTCTGAAAAAATACAGAGCCTATTTTCTGTTATTTTGACCTGTTTCTCCAGTTTTCTTTTTTTTTTCAAATAAATGCAAATAGAAACATTATTTTTATTTGAAATTTGGGAGGAATATTGTTAGTAGTTCACAGAATGAAACAAAAACTTATCAGTTTACCTAAACACATACCTATAAATATTAAATTCAGAAAAACTGAAAATTATTTAGAATTTTTTCCGCATCTTTATATTTTAGTTTGGTCACAGATTGCATGATGTGTTCAACATGTTATGCATCTTTAAATGATTATCATGCTTTCTACGTATAAGATTTACAACAACAAAAAAACATTTTTCCTGACAAATACTACATTTAATAATCAGATACAATGCAACTTGTGGTATTTAACAGAGATCAATAATTAAAACATAAAATGGGGGGAAAAAGTTAACAATAAATAAGTGAATTCAAATGATAGTTAGACAGTTCTCACCTACGGAGTACGCAGCCATGAGGAACCCAGCTGATCCCGCCAGCACCTGGAAACCCTGCGATCTGGTTTTGTGCACAATCAGAGCTAATCTTGTGATCTATCAATTATCAAACATCAAAGCGTATTAAGGTGATAGAAGAAAGTGAAAATAAAGACAGATGGTGAATAAAAAAAAGAGAACTAATGCAGTATCTTAAAGTATGTCTGCAGTAATTACAGGTAAATAAGTTCTGGTATAGTTACTGTATGATGAGACCTTCAGCTTGACTGCAACGATAACACTTTAACTTGAGTCAATATTGTTAACTTGTTTAATATTGTTGGATATTAAGGAGGGAATAACCGGGTTGTTCAACAGCGTGAGCACTTACAATCCTTACAATTTTGGGGCTGGTTTATGCATGTTTCAGATAATGTAACACATGGGGATGAATTACATTAGTTGTGTATTTTTTGCACTGCTGGCATCACTAAATGTGATTCTAAAAATATCCAAACAGATTTGCTAAACTCTCTTCCCATCTGTCACTGATTAAAGACACATGGCTTGCCCTAAACCCATTGGTTGAACAAATGCTGTAGAGCAACGTTTTGATAACATCACAAAGCCACGGTAATATTAATACTGATGCACTCCAAATTGGGGTAAATAATACCAATATTAAACATGCAGAATCAATATTTTTTTAGATTCTTGGTTTGTGTATAAAACGATTGATTAAATATAATATATTCGCTCTTACATCACCACCACTATCTTTGAGGCCGACAATATTTGGATGCTGGGAAAGTTGAATGATGGCATCCAGAGGCAGGTCGAGACCGGTGTTTGCTGGCACACTGTACAAAACAACTGGAACTGAACTGGAATCTGCCACCTTGGAAACGACAGACAACAGTGCATTTAATAAAGACACAATGGAAAGAAGCACTGTTGATGATGCGTTTTATTTTATTATACAGTCTACAATCAATAGAAACATCCACAGCTTTACTGACGACTACCTGAGCGTAGTGGTTTATAAGAGCACGGCTGTCCATTCGACCGCGGTAAAAACATGGTGTTACCACTAACACGCAGTCAGCACCCACATCTGCCATTCTTTGGCTCATTTGGATCGTTGCCTTGGTGGCTACAAGAATAGACAAAAAGCAATATAAGAGCAATGCAAGGCTTGACAGTGTGCCATCAGGCAGGTTTTATTGAAATTAAAATAGAGACACTAAAAGACCAAACACAAGACTGGAGAGCTTGAAACCCAGATCCAGATAAAAACCAGTAGCTGCATTAATTTGGCTGTCCCGTTTGAATGGAAATACAGCAGTGTTTATTTTAGATACTCAATAGGTGAATATTGCCCAGACGGGCACCTTATGCGTATTTCTCTTTTGAATTTTGGTTTTTCCTACTGGACTGGACTACATATCGCTGCTGTCATTCTGAAAGCTTGTATTTCGTGATTTTCATTTTTTGCCATAAATCATTAGTCACCCTTTATGTTTGCTACTGGGTTTTGTAAAAATCTAACCAATAAAAAAGTATTTTGAAAGTGTTTTGACAAAACAGTATTTAATCAATGAAAAAGTACAGTGTTTTCCCCCATTTCCTGAAAAACTGTGAATTTGGAGGTTTCAGAAGGACAGTAATTGTAACCTGTAATTTAGTTTATAATAAGGATGTAATTCTACCGTACTGTGCACAGCATGCAGTTTTGGTGACAATTCATATTTACTTTTTGGTCTCTATTAAAATAAAAACAGAAAATGCACACGCACACACACTAAATACTAGGCTACTTCCAACTTCAGCTGCTTATAGAAGCTGTTTTTTTTCTGATTTTTGTTAATAATTTTCAAGACTGCTATATTCTAATTGTTTTCTAATAGAGTGTTCATTTCTTAATATTGCTGATAGAAACTATTGCTTTTCTTTATTATTAACTTCATTATTCTATATATGTAAAAGCTATACTTTAAAGTGTTATGTATTTTGGTAATTTAAAATTTAGTTGTTGGAAAATATTACTATATTATAGTAGTTTTATACTACTTTAAAACTTATGATGAATCATAATTCAATCATCTAGCGATACAAATTGATTCACATATTTCAAATATTGTTTATTTTATACGTTTAAGGCCGTGTTCAGACTTGACTTCTTTTTCGAAGCTGCTAGCGTCTGTTTTACATTATAATCCTACGGAGTAAACAGAGTTTTCAAAAAACGCCTTTTGAGGTTGAAAAAAGTTCAACTTTTCTGAAAAAAACGCCCTACGTCAAGCTCCTTTTTCACAGCTAACCAATGACAGAAACCTGTCATTTCCATAACAACATTAAAAACAAAATAAAAAAACATGTATGTTGCATGCAATTCCCTATAGCCTATATTATATATTTGGAATGTATAGTTTCATATTTTATTAGGTTCTTTGATAAGGTTACAATACGTAGGCCTACGTATAGGGATGTAACGATTCACTCAGCTCACGATGCGATGCGATTCACGATTCTGAACTCACGATGCGATTTATTCACGATTTACTCACGACTTATTTTGAAAAAATGAGTTGAAACCAATTAGAAATGAACAACGTCCCTTGCATTATTTCTTAAATGCTTCACGTTTCTTTGTATGATAAAATGATGTTTTATTTCAAATAACAAAACTAAACTGCAATTTTATAACAAATTAATAATAGAAAAAGTCTCTTTAATATAAACAAACTAATACTGTCTGTGCTTTTCTTGGATTTTTTTGCATTTAAGAAATATCAGCATCCACGTTTAGGTTTGCAGTGAAAATAGCGGCCCCTGCTGTCCAAAAAAATGTATTGCGATTCAGTTCAAGCCTCAACCGATTTGAATCGTCGCTCATTATAACCGATTTTCAACCGGCTCACGGTGAATCGTTACATCCCTACCTACGTATCAACGTAACCTGCGTGATGTCCCCAAACCAAACACGTCACGAAAGCGCCAAGCAGCTCCTGCCACCAGCCACAACAACAAAACAAACGGAGAAATAAAAGTGAAGATGGAAGACAAGGTGCGGGAGAAATTGAGGTCGGGAATTTACATCATTAAAAGAAAAGATCAAGCTGCTAAATCGAATGTTTGGGACCGGTGTTCTGCCAATTTATGCTACCCATAAATTTGTGCTACCCTCGTGTTGTGATTGGGTTGGGGGAGGGGTTATTTAGGTGTAAGGGTTGGGTTGGGGGAGGGGTTAGTCCTGTTTTGTATGGAGGTAGCAAAATTTGATAGGGATGCATAAATTGGCAGAACACCGGTTCTCAGAAATAGTTGCAGCAGGAGACAACAGTAGTAACGTTATATCGGCTACGTGAAATGCAAGTTTCTATGGTTCATAAGCATATGTTGTTGCCAGTTTACAGGGCGATGTAATCTAATGGCTGTTTCCAAGCACTTTTAGGCTGAAATAAAGTCTGTTTTCATTTACATTACAATGCCTAGTATGTCTATTTAATGGTGCGGGGGCGGGTTGTAAAATAGATACAGTGGTGTGGGGCGGGCCAAATAATTTCATAAAAGCGGGACCCACGGGTTGGAAAAAACCCCGACCCACAGATTGGAAAAATCCCTAGTGCACTAGTGCACAGACGCTGCCTCCGAAGTCATGGCGTTCGTGTGCTATTTGTAACCAAATGCGGCCAGCGTTTTTTTTTACTAAAAAAGCGCCTTAGTCAACTTTTTCTTGTCAAAAAAGAAGTCAAGTGTGAACACGGCCTAAAACTGTTTTTCAAGGTGTGTTTTTTTTAGCAAACTGCATTTAATCAAATACCGGTTAACTCGATTCCAAAATTAATTTTACAGAAATCGAACTGTGCATGAGGGTTAACAGAGGGAGATTTTGTTCTTTCAAATCTCGTCATATTCCTTGACCCAAAAAAATTTAACCTAGGGTCATAAAACATGGTTAATAATAATCCAAAGCCCATTTTTGTGCTATCAAGATCTCTCATAAATAAAACCACAACATGAAGGCTCTAGCTCTGATGATAATAGCGGCACATGTATATGTAATTAATAGGGATGTAACGATTCACTCAGCTCACGATGCGATGCGAGTCATGATTCTGATCTCACGATGCGATTTATTCACGATTTACTCACTATTTATTTTTAAAAAATGAGTTGAAACAAATTAGAAATGAACAACTTCCCTTGCATTATTTCTTAAATGCTTCACGTTTCTTTGTATGATAAAATAATGTTTTATTTCAAATAACAAAACTAAACTGCAATTTTATAACAAATTAATAATAGAAAAAGTCTCTTTAATATAAACAAACTAATGCTGTCTGTGCTTTTCTTGGATTTTTTTGCATTTAAGAAATATCAGCATCCACGTTTAGGTTTGCAGTGAAAATAGCGGCCCCTGCTGTTCAAAAAATGTATTGCGATTCAGTTCAAGCCTCAACCGATTTGAATCGTCGCTCATTATAACCGATTTTCAACCGGCTCACGGTGAATCGTTACATCCCTAGTAATTAATAGATTAAATAATCAAACACGAACTGCTGCTGGCCATGACACGAGACATGAATGAGACTTACATTCACAGCCAGATCCAGCCATGACTAACTTGTCTTTAGGCAGGGCCTGTCTCACTTTCTTCACCACCTCAACCCGTTCCTCGGGTGTCAGGTATGGGTATTCTCCATTAGAGCCCTGCACTACAAGACCTGTTGATGACAAATAAAAGCAACACATGAATATTCGTAAAATCTTGAACATAAATCTATAAAATGGAAATCAAGCCATTTTATATTGCCATTAGAATTAAAATGTTATGATGTAGTTTTCATAAAAGCCCACTAGGTGACGCCCACTACATGGTGTAATGATGGACTTTAACCTGCAGCATGACATGAGATTTATCGACTCACTAACACATGTTAACTATTGTCAACATGAATATGGGTCACACAAAAATTCGCATTACTGTAAATATTTCACAAAAGTTAATTGGTTTTACAGTTAACATTTCATTGCACTTTTTGCTGCACACGCCGGTTTTGTTGTGCCTTAAATTTGATGACCGAAATGGACATGTTTAATGTAATCTGATCAAATAAACCCACCTCTGAACGGTATGTCAGCATACTTGTTAAGATTGTCATTGAGTCTGTGATAGTCCACATCTTCACTGTGAGTAAATGGAGTGGCGATGGGAGGATAAACTCCACTGATGTCCAGTCTCTGAACTGCTCTTTGACTTATACCTCTCCATGTTAAAACAGCTGATCTTCTGCATGCAACACTGACATTTCGGAGTGTAAACATGCTAAGGGTTTTGATTCGTCTGTAGAGAAAATGCATAATGGTAAACGTAAACCTGTCATGTGCTCGCAGTTAATAATCAACATAGTTATCAAGTCTAAATATTGACAAATATTTGGGGTGGAAGAGTGCGTCTCTGACAAAATTACGGACAATTTACACGATAAATGTTTTATTTTAATAAACCTATTGCAAACAAATACCTCAAGGAACATTTAACGAGTATAGAAGTGGATGTTTTGCACATATGTTGTATGTTTACCTGCAACTATGCTATATTAGCCTACGCAAAAGCATTAGTAGGTTAGGGTTTTAGATTCTATAGCACCGTATATCTTGTAAATAAATACAAAACCCCCAAAATCGATTAATATACAATATTGCGAAGGCAACTTTGTTTTGCGCACTGTACCTGGTTGATGCAGAAGTCCAAAGCTTCTCTCTATGTAGTTTATCTGAAAACTATTCAAAACGGAAAGACTGTCACAGCTCTGTATACATCGCGCGTTTATGAAGCAGATTATTGTAGCAGATTATCTGTTATTGTGGCAGTAAAAGAGACGTCTGTGGGACAGGCAGCGCGTGGTCACTTTCACGCGCATGCGCATTACCTCCGCTGTAGGTTTGCTCGTGTCAACGAGATTAATATTAATTAGGTGTTTTAATAGTAATACAGTTCTCATTCAGCGTCAGCCAATCAACAAGCCAGGCGGGGCATATTACATCATTAATAATTATTAGGTTTCATACTTAAACTAAACAATTAAAAAAAAATTCTGGAGAAAAGTGAACTATTCCAAGCAAGTCAAACGTTGTTACAGGTTTTCAAAGCGTTATCTTTTCTGAGCACTCTTTCTGGGCAAGTATAATTTGTATATAGCACATCTGTACATACAATATACTGCCTATTGTCCTTTTGTCTAATATTGTCAATTTTGTAAAATGTGTATTGTCTCTTACATATTTATCTTTACGTTTTGTTGCCTTGTCACTCTTTTAACCTGTATTCGCACTGGAAGCTTCTGTCACGAATACAAATTCCTTGTGTCCAAGCACACTTAGTAATAAAGCTCGTTGTGATTCTGATTGCATTTGCCTTCTCCAAATGTAGTTTTCAATTTATCCATAAGATTCAAAAAATGTGGTTTATGACCCTTTATTAAGTTTACCTGTTTGCAACATGTGTACTAATATTTAATCTTTAATTGTGATAGTCACATAACCAGAAATGACCAATTATTACCCTTCAGACATATCCCAACATAGCAATAACAGATGCACTGTATTCATCAAAAACTGTATTTATCAATACACCATTTTTGCTGCAAAAATGAGTAGCACAATATCAAGATGATCTCATGCAAATATTTGAGATGTAACAAATATAGACAGGTAAATAAATTATTTATATAATAGAAATATAATGTGCTGCTTTTAAACAAACAATTTCCTCATAATACATTTAATGAGTATTGAAGTTGATGTTGCTACTTCCACTTCTGTTTGTGCATATTTTCAACATTTATGTAAGTTAAATACATTATTGCTTGAAAGCACAGTAGGTTCACTTCTGTTTTATTTTAGTATCATGGTCTTTAATTAACATATACAACAACTTTCATTCATATAATATATAAAATATCCATCACATTGCAAACAAAAAACAAGTAAAATAAATAATGATAACAAATAATAACAAGAAAATGTGAATAAAGTATGTCACAGATGCAAGGAAAATTTCATGAAAACTGACCAACATTAACAGTACTTTACAAGTGTACTTTTTTTTCAAATGCACTGGACGTCACAATAACATCACTATAACATTTCTTTGGACATATTTATGATAGTGTCCATAGTATTATCGAAATGTTTAACTCTTTCGTAATTGGAATTAATTACTACAATATCAGGACATATATAACCTCTTGTTTTACTTATTCACATTAAAACAAAGGTACACAGGGCTGTTTTAACTGTGTTAGTGTTAGGGTTAGAAAAAAGACTGATGAAATAAATGGTCCGACTGGAATTGGCAAATGACACCTGAAAAATATGAAAAACAAATCTCAAACACAAATATCACTCATAAATCCTCAAATAAATTCAGTTTTCACAAATAAGGAGATTGGAGCACTGGTTACCTTCATCTATTCCCAGAAGTAACGCAGATACCAGATGGTCTCATTCTTCAGCTGAGGTCCAAACAGAGGGTTTACTTGGGCCAGTATCGCTATTAACCAGCTGCCATCACATTGACACAAACACAACTTTGAACATTGAAATGGATCATATAGTGTTTCATAAATTTAAGCTATTACAGTATCAAGACAAAAGGCAAAGATGAATTGAACCAGCATCCAGAGTAAACATTATAATTGGCTAGTAGTGATTCTGCAGAGTAAAAAGCTCATAGCACAGAATGACATCCTGTGATGAATCGATAGATGCGTGGAGAAATACTTCATAATATCAGAAGACAAAATAGTTACGTATTTTGTTCAACATCATTCCAAACGGTTGTTTTATACTCACAATAAATAGCAGCAAACCGCAGTCAGCACCAAACAGGTTATGATAACACTGTATCAATAAAAAACAACATTTTTCAATCACAAATCAACACAGATGCGATATCATGAATATAATAAAACTGAAATATGAACGAATTAATGTGTTGAGAGATGCATCAACACAGGTAAACGGGCTCGGCCTCTTTCAGCATCACTTACCCTCTGTTGGGTCCTTTCGGTACCAAAAACGGGGCAACAACTCCCACTAAACCCCACAGAGTTGTGAAGCAGATCATAGGCAACGCCACCGAGTGATAAACCATCGCGACCTGTTTATGAAAATAATACCGATTAGGAAAGAAATCAGTTTTTATTCAATTCTACGGCTCAATTCCGCACTAATCCTGCACACACGCCTGCCGTTTCCTGATTGGGGGGATGGAATTGTATGACCGCACGCTATTGGTTAAAGAGAGCTGTCATTCAATCGAAAATCTAAGACGTAGTGTATACGTCACTCGCTGCGCAGACCAAACGGTATGAGACATCATATTATCGCGAGGTTTTTGCGTTAATATGATGCTATATTTTATAAGAGCAAATAAATGATTCTTATTTAAAACACTAATTGAGATTAAAGTTCGGGGTATGGAAAATTTTCATTGTTTTTTGTCATATATCAGCATGTTCATGTCCTATCTAATAAAGGTCCAGTTAATATCTATAACACTTTTAACAGTTTTAAACATGCGGAGTCTGAACCAGATGTTGTAATCCGTTTGATATATAAACTCTTGTATTTTTGAGAGTGAATATAGCAGAGCCTCCCTCAGTTTGTATATTGCAGACAGAGTGTGGCAAAATACATTTAATTAGATACAATAGTAGCCTATAGAAAAAAGGAAGCTATAACACTGACTTATGGGAGCATGAAATAATTTTCACGCTGATGTCCTATCATGATGACTTAACCCAAAATCATTGTAGCGCCTATCAAACATTACCATCTAGTGGACTTTAAGCGTGATTGCATTCACAAATCGTTGCACCTTTCACATACGACAGTTTAATCAAATATCATAATTCATGTTTTATAATGGATTTAAGTCAGGTATAGGTCAAGGCACACTGAAAAAAATATTACGCTGAAGTTACTTAAAAATATAGTGCATCATTTTTGCGACCAATTTTTTAAGCCAGTTCTACATGAAATTTTAAGCAGCTTTAGTAGGCATTGCTTACATTTTTGAGTAACCCTAATCCAATTCCCAGCAAGGGATTTTGCTTAATTTTTTCAGTTGGTGTGACTCACAATTTTAAGTTGTTTTTACTAACACATTTTTGTTATTTCTACCAAAAAAGTCTAGTTTACCCTCATGATAAAATGTAAACTCATTTAGATTAATAATTTTATGTTCATAACACCTAAAATACAGAAACAATGGACAGCTGTGAAATGTTAAAAGCTTTATTTTTTCACTGAATGAATTTAAACATGAAAAATACAGCAGTTCAGAAATGTAAATTTCATTGTACAACAAAAACAAATAAACAATACTAAACAACAGACATTCTGACAACATTACAACAACAGTAACCATCAACATGGCTAGTGGTTTTTAATGGTTTTTAATATTTGTGGTGTTGTATGCATGAGTGTGTATGTGTGTTTGATAACAGTGCAGAGTTATGTTATTTATATCATGTTTGTGTGTGGTCTTGTATGCTTGCATGTTACGTGTGGTGTTGAGCTGAATATGGAGATCTGGAGTATCTTGAGATCCCCCTCTGCTGATACTGTGTGCTCTGCAAGGTTGATTAACTTCACCATTATTGTCCTGAAACAAAACAATATGATATTAATGTATAATATAAATTTAGAATAGTATAAAATATATACATATACATACTGATAATTAAAAGAATGTAAAGAATCAATATGAACTGTTATGTTACACACAGGTCTGCTGCATCATGTGGATTCTGCATAAATTCTTACCTAGTTCTGTATAAGTTCCTCACTATGAAAATCAGGTCTCCCAAGATTTTTTTAACATTCATTCAGGAATTGGCTTTACTAAAATATAAAACAAAGATATTAAAGTCACATAATGGAACTTTACCAGAACTTCACAACATTGCCATAGTGTAATGTCACACTAACAAAGATGATTGTACTTAACACTATTGTGTTTTGTTCACTTACACTGCTCAGTATGCAAAATATGCGTTTATGACGCACACAATTATATAAGTACTACAATAAAAAAATAATCACTAGCCTTAGCAGGGGCGGTTCTGGGGGGGGCAGTGCCCCTGTGTCAGCACACTTGGCACCCCACTTGCCCCCCTAAATCTAGAAACGTTTCTGGAATTTTTTACCACAACCGAGCAATTTCGGGTGCAATGCACAGTTTGTCCTGCTAGTGGCAGTAATGATGCTTGTGTGCCAAAAGGAAGATTACGCAAGCAAGACGCTGGCTACCCGATCCGTCCCGGAAACACGATTTGTTCTGCGCATGCGCGAAACTGACGTCACTTCCTGTTATCGCCGACGTTTTACGACAGTCTTCTCGAACTGGGACCAGCTCGGTTACGTCGTGCAGCCAAACCCCTTTCAATGTGTGTGACAGCGGTATGGATTCCTTTGCATTTTATGAAAGACTTCAAAAATTTCTCTTAAAAGGAGAAATTCCTGACTGTCCTACAGAGCGTCGGAAGGTGAACCGGGCGTCTTCGAATTTTATCATCAAAGGTAATTAAGATGCGTTAAGCGATTTTATAATTAAAAGGAGAACTGACAATCTGTTACAACCTGGGTCATGTGCTTAATTTACAAAGTTATGTTTAAAATATCGAGCTACATTAACTGTACTTGTTAAATTCCCGTATAGAATAAGAAAACGATAGAAACCTTCACAGGGATGCTAATGGTTTACATTAAAATACTACTATGAACCATTAGCTTTTACCATTAAAACCATTACAAATTTCTTTCTTTGTACTGTGATTTGGGCATTATTCCTGTAGGATTGAATTGTGTTATTGGTTACCATCTGCAAGATGACATTACACCAGCAGATCCCAACACACAGTAAAGACCCACAGAGACCATTATAGTTTCCATTACAACCAATACAATTTCCATTGCAATCATTACATTTATAATTATAAAATCAATTTATATATAAAATTGGTTAAATTTATGTGATGTTTTTATTGACCTTTATAAAGTTTAATTTTAGTCAGATATCAGATAATATGATATTTCTTTTAACTGCAACTTTTTCATGCTTTTTTTCTTCTTCAAACAGGCGACAGACTCTTCTACACCGGCCCAATTAAACAGTACATGCGGCTAGTTGTCCTGTCCGAGGAAGAGAAGAGGTCTGTTCTTGCGGAGTGCCATGATAACCCTGGAACTGGCAATCACTGTGGCATCAGAGGCACTCAAAACAGGGTTGTTGCTGGGTACTACTGGTCTACATTAATCCATGATGTGAAAGAATGGGTAATATACTACAGAGGTGGTACTTTACTTTTCAAATTTTTCCTGATTTTTTCTGTACAAGTATCTATAGCTAAGAACTTTTGCCATCTCTGGTTTTTGTATACCTTTTTGATTGACAAGTTATATTTATTAGTGGTCAATGTTTTTTTTAATGGCTGATGCCAATAACGATGTTAAAAATTCTACAGATATAATTTCAGTATCTTGGCTGTATTAAGTTAGCTAAAGCTATTACATAGAGTTCATATACATTTACATATATTTTCAAAGGCATGGACAGAGGTTTGCATACTGGACCGAAGAAGCATCCCAACTCCTTCAGGGGATCGTTGAGCCTGTGTTTAGGATGTCGAAATTCACCACCACCAAAATGTCACCCAGCAGAAGAGTTGTGGATGACAAGGACATTGATAAAGTTAATGATTATACAGTAGTGGTTATACATGAAGCATTTGCATGATTGCTGAATAAATAGTATAACTGTTGTGCCATTTTACTATGTTAAGGAATAAATGACTATAGGCCATTTAATTAGTCAACCAATTAGAATGAAGCATAAACTTCATTTACTTCAATAGGTGCAGCAGCCAACCATTGTCCGAGACCTAAATACAGCGTGGTACTGGGTACAGAATCACAGACACTTATTCCGTGGGGAGGTGACAGAGCCTGCCTTTTTGCAGATGAACAGGGGTGATCAACAAAATGCCATCAAGAACCTCTTGGGGGGTCAATTCTCTGAGGCGAAGGATGCCTTTTTGTTTATATTTCATTACCAAGAAGACATGGAAACATTTTTGTCGTACTGTGTTGATGACCAAGGCCTAAAGGTCAATGCTATGTTCTACAAAGAGAAATGTAGTGTGTGAGTGTGTGTGCGCGTGTGAGTGAGTGTGTGTGTGTGCGAGAGTGAGCGAGCGTGTGTGAGGATTGGAACAAATGTATAAATAAATTGAAAGAATATATATATAACTGTATTCTGTGTGTTTCTTAAATGCAGTTAAATATCTAGAACAGTTATGTAGAACCTATCTTTAGAAAATGAATAGAAAGAAAACACATCTGTATGCACATCTGTATTTTCCAAATTGTGTCTAGCAAATTTAAACAATTCAGTTTAATTTGACCATTTATTTAATTCAATGAAGTTAATTTGTGCCACATATTAACCAAATTTTAACCGAAATGGATCGGGTAGTTATTTTTTATGACCACCTTAAAACAAACATGCATTATAATTCAGCAACAATTTAACAAGCCAGGAAATATCTCAAAGCATTGTAAGAAACAAAGTAAGAAAAAAGAAACTTGTACAGATATAATAAATACATTTATTAATAAATTAATACAAAATGTATAAAAAAAATATATATTAAACTCCGAGTGTAAAACAACAGCAGTCAGTGTATAGCCTACATACCCGAAACTGCCGTAAAGTGTTTCGATTTATTTCAGACAGGAAGTGACGTCAGTTTCGCGCATGCGCGGAACAAATCGTGTTTCCGGGACGGATCGGGTAGCCACAGCGCCTTCAGCAAGAAGGCATCATACAGGTAATGGTAATGGATCATACAGGTACATACATACATACATACAGGTACATACATCATACAGGTAATGGAAATATTTTGTAAAAATATAATGAAAATGCATATCATTACACATCATATTAAAATACTGACCTATATTTTCCGGTGTTGCGCATGTTAAATCTACATATAAAGCAGTCGTGACTCGTGCCTATACAAAGAATCAGCTGCTGCCAGAGGACGTGTAACACACTAAAGAAATTTTATTTGTTAATGAAATGAGATCAAATGCAACTTACATTTATTGGGGTGAATGTTTGATAAAATGCACTTTTGCCTTATAATTAAAATAAATGGTCTGTCGTTCCCAAGGAATTAACAGAGTTCAAGTAATCAATACAGTTTATTCTATACTGTCCTGTATATTACTTGTGGTGTATTTGAGAGTCGAGCTTTAGGTTTCATTTACACATTTTCATAATTTTCCATTTGCAGTTAAAATGAAGAGAAAAAATTCTAAGGACATAATGTCCTTTTTTAACAAGAAAACTGAAGATAATAGTCAGTCATGGCTGGAGAAAGAAGATACTTCGAAAAAGAGTCAGAAATGCACAAAAGCTTAGAGAATGAAGAAAGTCCAGAAGAACAGAGGACCCATCAGCAAGGTGATTTAGTTGTGCAGAGAGACAACTTTTGTAACCCTGAAATTCCATGTGAAAAACATGAGTTTTTACATGAGTATTTAGTTAACATGACATTCACATGAAAGTGTGCCAAAACCACATATATCCAACCCGGTCTCATGAATTGTGTATAAATAACACGCTGTTAATACGTACGCCAAAGTTAGGTTTTGCGTGCATATGATATGCCAATGTTTGCGTGCACGTCGCTGGAGAGCAGCCATTTTAAAACGTACATGAAGAGGAAACATTGAAATAATTAAAATAATACTGTTAGGTTTGGGTTATGGGACAGGTTATAATATGCACGCACGCTAACATTAGGTTTAGGGTTTGGGTTATGGGACAGGTTATAATATGCACGCACGCTAACATTAGGTTTAGGGTTTGGGTTAGGGGACAGGTTATAATATGCACGCACGCTAACATTAGGTTTAGGGTTTGGGTTAGGGGACAGGTTATAATATGCACGCACGCTAACATTAGGTTTAGGGTTTGGGTTAGGGGACAGGTTATAATATGCACGCACGCTAACATTAGGTTTAGGGTTTGGGTAAGGGGACAGGTTATAATATGCACGCACGCTAACATTAGGTTTAGGGTTTGGGGACAGGTTATAATATGCACGCACGCTAACATTAGGTTTAGGGTTTGGGTTAGGGGACAGGTTATAATATGCACGCACGCTAACATTAGGTTTAGGGTTTGGGTTAGGGGACAGGTTATAATATGCACGCACGCTAACATTAGGTTTAGGGTTTGGGTTAGGGGACAGGTTATAATATGCACGCACGCTAACATTAGGTTTAGGGTTTGGGTAAGGGGACAGGTTATAATATGCACGCACGCTAACATTAGGTTTAGGGTTTGGGGACAGGTTATAATATGCACGCACGCTAACATTAGGTTTAGGGTTTGGGTTAGGGGACAGGTTATAATATGCACGCACGCTAACATTAGGTTTAGGGTTTGGGTTAGGGGACAGGTTATAATATGCACGCACGCTAACATTAGGTTTAGGGTTTGGGTACAGGTTATAATATGCACGCACGCTAACATTAGGTTTAGGGTTTGGGTTAGGGGACAGGTTATAATATGCACGCACGCTAACATTAGGTTTAGGGTTTGGGTTAGGGGACAGGTTATAATATGCACGCACGCTAACATTAGGTTTAGGGTTTGGGTTAGGGGACAGGTTAAAAAGACAACTTGCTGGTTAATATGCACGCGCGCTAAATTGGCATATCATATGCATTCAAAAATAGGCGTATCATATGCACGCAAAATCGAACTTTGGCATACATATTTCACGATAATGCAACGCGCGTTATTTATATGCAATTCATGAGACTGGGCTCCATATATCACATGTGAAAATTTTGAAATTCATGTTTTTTTCTTTGTGTAAAGGAAATACCTGATAATGTGACTCATGTTTAGATGACTGCTTAAGTTGATTTTTGGATATCTTGTTTGTGGGTAGTTTTTCATTTATGTATGTACATTTAAGATGCAGAAAGTGCCTAAATGTTATTATTGTTGTCATTGTTATTTTGACTATATACAATGTGTTGTGAAATAAATGACCATGGAACATTAATTTGAGCTGAACTTGTTTTATTAGCTTATTAGTTTACTTCTAGAGAAAACAGTAATACATGACAGTGAAAAATGACTGAAAATTAATCATGACATGTAAAGGTCAGTTTATGGTTCTGCGTAGGACCTACGCCGCCTACGTACGTAGACGATGCCGTCGTGAACATTTATGGTTCTGCGTTGAGAGTATGCGTCATACTGCAATTACACCGCCGAAACGCTAGTTGGCTCTTTGTGTTTTCATGGGTTTGCTCTTCTTCGCCGATGTTTTGTGTGTGTGTATGCTAGTGTTTGCAAACGACAATGGAAGCCAAACCGACGTTAGAGGAAATCTCTCTCCAAGAATTCGCCGCCATCTGACAGTCTTTATAGTCCGCCGAAGAGGAGTCATACAGATGCGTGTATTTCCGAACCTCTTCAATCAGACGCTCAGTAACTTGGTCGATGTCGATGCTCACCATGTTGTTCTTTTGTGGACTCTGAACTTGCCGGAAGAAGACACCAGAGAAGAAGATGCCGGAAATGCGTAGAAGGAAGTACGATGCTGCCAAACCGACCAATCACAGCGCTTGCGGTCCGCGTAGGGTCCGCGTTTAGTTGACGCGTTGTTACATTTTTGGAGAGGTGCGCGTCAGGCTACGGCGTAGGGTACGCACAGGGTACGCGGCTCTGCGTAGGCTACGCCGTAGGTCCTACGCAGAACCATAAACTGACCTTTAGTGTGCCCCCTAAAAGCATAAGTGGCCTCTGCCTGGCCCCCCCAGTTACAGTAGTCTAGAACCGCCACTGAGCCTTAGCCGACACAATTCTCCTCTATCGTGTCTGCAAAGTGACAGTGTGCCGTTTTAAGGAGGTTTCTAACCAACACAATGCGAGATTTGAGCCCGCTGTTCCAGCCTCCGCATCGCACTTCAAACTCACGGTAAACGGTCACACCCTGTCTGCACCTCAAGATGCGACATGACAAAATATAACAGAAATTAACAACAGCTCGCACGCGGTATAGATAAACAGATTGTAACGAGTGGTATAAGGTGTGGGCCCTTTAAGAGCAATTTGCTTATGTTCCTTTTTTTTTACCTTTTGTGTATGTGCGCATGTGCGAGTTTTGTCTTGCGCTAAAACTGCACCCCGCATGTATGCCGGTGGGAGTCTGATGCTCCATTTTCATTTTATTATTTAATCTTAGTTTTGTTAAGTGACACGTTTCCCACGGAGGTTTGCCGTGTGCTCGGAGGAATAAATCCGTTTCTGAGGGACACTTTTTGTGAGTTTTCTTGCTATATGCAACCAAGTTGCTTTGGGTTGGTGAGCTATCCCTTTTTCTCACGAAAGACGTGTTACAAGTGGCGCCCGAACATTTTGTATCTGGCCTTTGATGCACGGAGCGGTTTTGCATGGATACAGCGACTGTATGTGACGGACAACGCTTAAGACAATGCTGTAAGTCCCAGCCCGAAAGTCTGAGGCTGTGGGGCCTGCTCGATGCTGGCGGACATTTTGTGTTGCTAAGGCGAACGGCTTTTCGTCACTTTTCGATGGATTTGCTGCGACGCGGAGGTTGATTTAATGTGTGTTGAAGGGGATTAAAGTTTGTGAATTTTTTTTCCCATTTTTTTTTACTTTGACGCCGTTCGCGTGGATATCAATCTACGCCCACTAACGTTACGTCCATTTACAGAACTGAAGGTGCTTTGAACTGGTCAAATTAAACTCGAGATTTGTTTTTCTTGAATTGGATTATTTCCTGTTGTTTTGAACTGTAGTGGGGAGCCATTGCGTTGTGCTTCGAACTGGTTGACTTTCTCAGCCTAAAAAAAAAAACGGTACAGCAATACGGTAAAAAATAAAATAAAGACTGAACATGAGAAAATGCTTTAATTAATGGATTCTGAACGTATAGTTTGAAGTTTTGTGATAAGGGAACTGTTGTCACTATTGTTTCCTTGGGATCTTTGTTATATCACATTTGTTGATTATATTTACAATTTATTTCTCCCAAAGGGCATTCGATTGCATTTAATAATTTCCTATTTTGTGCACTGGAAGTAATGCAAATTTGAATCGTTTGTAAATAATTTTGTTCTGATTCATTGCTTTTGAAGTTCACAGTATTTTGATACAGTGTCAATTGATTTTGTTATAATGGCCAAACGGGTTGGCAAAATGACTGATCTAACTGACCAATCTAAACCCTTTGAGTGCCCACCCAGGTGGAGTGTGCCAAAATCTGCTGAATGCCTGGAGGCACAGATGGAGTCACTTAAAGATGAGGTGATGATGCTGCGAAGGTGCCTGAATGAGTCTCTTGATCTTCAGAGAGGTATCATCGACCGCTGTACACAAGACCTAAATGTCCCTGCTACAACTCAGTTACCTCCACAGGTCATGCCTGTTGCTTCCTCCACACCATATGGTCGTGCATCTACAGTTCAAATGCAGCAGGGTCTCCAGTCCTTGGCAGCTGAGGCATGTGACAGAACTGGAAATGTGCCAGGTTTAACCCAAAGCTCTCTTGATCTGAACAATGCAACAAGAACTCTAGCGTCAGTCTTGCAACAATCTAGATTGGAGCCCCCAGTATTCATGGGTGATGGGAAAGTTCAACCTGATGACTGGCTGATGCTTGTGAATGCATATAGAGTTTCTTTGGGTCTCAGTGACACACAAATTCTGCTTGAACTACCGTGCTTTCTAGCTAAGCAGCCAAGAAAATGGTTTACAGTACTGAGTTCACATGTCACTTCTTGGACACAATTCTGTAATCTATTCAAGACTGTTTTTCTTCCACCTGATAACCAAGAACGTGTCTTAAGGGGTATCCTGGACCGTGTACAAGCCCCAGGTGAACCTTTTCCGACTTTTGTAGCACACTTGTTGTCAGAATTCAAGAAGCTTAAAACTCCGCCTCCTGAACAGGAACAAATTGATCTTATCTGCAAGCATGCCCTTGAACGCTACAGAGTGGCATTGTATGGCACACAGATCGTGTCAGTTATTGATCTCTTAATGCGTGCCCATGAACTGCATGTAGCTCTTAGGTTGGCAAAATGACTTATCTAACTGACCAATCTAAACCCTTTGAGTGCCCACCCAGGTGGAGTGTGCCAAAATCTGCTGAATGCCTGGAAGCACAGATGGAGTCACTTAAAGATGAGGTGATGATGCTGCGAAGGTGCCTGAATGAGTCTCTTGATCTTCAGAGAGGTATCATCGACCGCTGTGCACAAGACATAAATGTCCCTGCTACAACTCAGTTACCTCCACAGGTCATGCCTGTTGCTTCCTCCACACCATATGGTCGTGCATCTACAGTTCAAATGCAGCAGGATCTCCAGTCCTTGGCAGCTGAGGCATGTGACAGAACTGGAAATGTGCCAGGTTTAACCCAAAGCTCTCTTGATCTGAACAATGCAACAAGAACTCTAGCGTCAGTCTTGCAACAATCTAGATTGGAGCCCCCAGTATTCATGGGTGATGGGAAAGTTCAACCTGATGACTGGCTGATGCTTGTAAATGCATATAGAGTTTCTTTGGGTCTCAGTGACACACAAATTCTGCTTGAACTACCGCGCTTTCTAGCTAAGGAGCCAAGAAAATGGTTTGCAGTACTGAGTTCGCATGTTACTTCTTGGACACAATTCTGTAATCTATTCAAGACTGTGTTTCTTCCACCTGATAACCAAGAACGTGTCTTAAGGGGTATCCTGGATCGTGTACAAGCCCCAGGTGAACCTTTTCCGACTTTTGTAGCACACTTGTTGTCAGAATTCAAGAAGCTTAAAACTCCGCCTCCTGAACAGGAACAAATTGATCTTATCTGCAAGCATGCCCTTGAACGCTACAGAGTGGCATTGTATGGCACACAGATCGTGTCAGTTATTGATCTCTTAATGCGTACCCATGAACTGCATGTAGCTCTTGGTCCTGACAGCCATAGCAAACCAGTGGTGCAGAAAAGCAAACAAGTGAGAGAGGTGTACTGCTACAAATGTTTGAAACCTGGTTTTACTTCTAGAAACTGCCAAAACTGTAACCTTGAGTATCAGTCTTTTGTGGCTACAGAAAACAAGCCTAGTAGCACTTTAACAGAACCACAACTGCCAGACAAAACTGAGGAGGCTCCACAGTGTACTAACAGGGAAGAGCAAAACCAATTCTCAGTTCGGCAGAAGGTAAACTTCAGAGGGGGGAGGAAGTTCCACAGAGGCAATCCTCCTCCCAGAAGATAAACGTGCCTCAACCTCGTTTTACGTCCCCGCCTGAGCCATTTGTCCTGGGCCATGTGGAGGACCATGCATCTTCTTCATTTTGGAATACACCGTTCATTGTTAAAGTGAACCTCTATAACAAAGCTGTCGATGCAGCATTGGATACTGGAGCCTCAATTTCGGCGGTACGCACTACCATGATTTCTGATGTTGTGAAAAATCCTGGAAAAGTTCAACCGTGGACATCGCCACCAATTCAGCTTGCAAACAACACTGCTTGTAGTCCTTCTGGCATTGTGTGGTTGAACATTGGTTTCCAAGGACAAACTTTCTACCACCGTTTTGTCATTATTCCCGACCTTTCTTCTCCTCTTATCTTGGGGATGGATTTCATGCTACGTGCATCTGTGAGCATTCATATTCCGTCACGAACAGTAACGCTGGGTGAAAATACCTCTAACCCATGTGAGGCTCTAGCTGAGTGGATTGAGGCTCCTGAAGCTGAAAGCCTGATGTTCCTGAATGTCTGCCCGTCTGCCTTGGAGGAGAAGGTTGAACTGGCTTGTCTGCAAAGTGCACATAAAGGGCAATTAATGGATCTCCTTAAAGACTTCTGGAGCATGTTCGACGGACACTTAGGTCACACCTCTTTGGCAGAGCACGTAATTAATACAGGTGATGCTAAACCTGTTCACCTCCCACCGTACCGCACCTCACCAGCGAAGAAACAGTTAATTGAGGAACAGATTCGGATGATGCTGGAGCAAAACATCATTGAACCGTCTTCGAGTCCATGGGCTGCGCCTGTTGTAATTGTCAAAAAGCCATGTGGTGACCCTAGGTTCTGTGTTGATTACAGAGGCCTTAATAATCTAACAATAAAGGATTCTTACCCACTTCCCAGGATTGATGAATCTTTAGACTTCTTGGCTCGAGGACGATATCTTACCACCCTTGACCTCTCTCGAGGGTACTGGCAGGTGTCTGTGGAGGAGCATTCGAGACCAAAAACCGCTTTCATATCACACTGTGGCTTGTTTCAATTCAAAGTTCTTCCCTTTGGACTCTGTAACGCACCTGCCACATTTCAGAGAGTAATGAACAATGTCCTTGCTGGCCTGACTTATAAGTGCTGTGCAGTCTATCTTGATGACATCGTCATTGCATCCCCAACCTTTGAGCAGCATTTGGCGGACCTTCGAGAAGTCTTGTCCAGGCTTGAGTCAGCTGGCCTTTCCCTCAAGTTAAGCAAATGTCAGTTCTGTTTGAATGAGCTTGTCTTCCTTGGCTATCGTGTCACACCTGATGGTATTACTCCAGACCCGAAGAAGGTTGAGGCAGTGACAGAGTTCAAGACGCCTAGGGATGTAAAACAAGTGAGGGGATTTATTGGCCTTACCGGCTATTACAGGCGGTTCATCCCTAATTACGCACGAAAAGCAGAGCCACTTTTTAAACTCACCAGAAAGGAAACTCTTTTCAGTTGGGACAATGATTGTCAAGGTGCAATGGATTTTCTGAAACATTGTCTCACATCTGAGCCTATTCTGTGCTTCCCTGATTTCACACGCCCGTTTTTCGTCCATACTGATGCTTGTGAATTGGGCCTTGGCGCAGCGCTGATGCAAAAAGATGACATGGGGTGAGACGTTGCTGTTGCTTTTGCAAGCAGAACACTGCACAAATCAGAAAGGCCGTACTCGACTCCTGAAAAAGAGTGTTTGGGAGTGATTTGGGCTCTCGAACATTTCAGACCTTATGTCGAAGGCCTACATGTGACTGTCTATACGGACCATAATAGTCTGAAGTGGCTGATGAGTCGACCCAACCCTTCTGGACGACTAGCGAGGTGGTCTTTACGTCTACAGGATTTTGATTTCTCCATCGTCCACAAGCCAGGTGTTAGAAACAGTGTACCCGACGCACTGTCACGCAACCCAATGCCACACAGTTCTGATCCCATTGACATTCTGCCAGCTCATGCAGTCATAGGAGGTTTGGACCTGAGAAGTCTCTCCTCAGTCATGGTAACTGACAGAGCTCAAGTGAGGCAAATGCAGATTGATGATCTGGTGGTTGGCATTCTGCTCCGAAATCTTGAAGGGGGCATTACGGATGAAGATCATGTCATTCAGGATGGTCTGCTTTATTTCAAGGACCCTAAGGCAGCTTGTGGTTTGCATCCTATGAAGCAGCTTAAGCTTTTTGTACCGACAGCCATGCGGCCTACGGTGCTCAAGTATTACCATGACCATACGACAGCTGGCCATCTTGGTGTGACGAAAACGCTGGCCAGGCTCAAACAAAGGTTATTTTGGCCAAAAATGGTGACAGACATTAAGAGATACGTCGTTTCATGCCCTGTGTGCCAGAAAACTAAGCCGAGCCAAAGAAAACCTGCTGGGTTGATGATCCCAATTGAACCTGCAGAACCTTGGGAATACACTGGAGTGGATTTTGTCGGCCCACTTCCTCGTACACAAAACGGCAATGAATATTTGATTGTCTTTGTCGACTACTTCTCGAAATGGGTGGAAGTGAGTGCAGTGCGGTCTGCAACTGCTCAGGTGGCAGCGAGTAAGTTTCTTGGTGAAGTCTTTGCCCGCCACGGTGCCCCAACATACCTTATATCTGATCGTGGCACCCCATTTGTGAGCAATCTCTTTGAGCATGTGGTCGCTGCTCTTGGCACTGAACATAGACTTACGACAGCGTACCACCCGCAAACTAATGCCACCGAAAGGGTGAACCGCACACTTAAAACTGCCATTCGTGCTTACGTTGGGGACAAACACTCTTCATGGGACAGGTATCTCCCGCAAATTTGTTTCGCACTTCGAACGGCCCACCATGAGAGCACAGGTCTTTCTCCAGCAATGATGTTATACGGTCGTGAGTTAGAGACGCCGCTTGACCTGATAACACAACCGAATTCTGTGGGAGTTGATGACCCTGAGATACCTTATCCTGAAAGCTTGAGAGCCTCGCTGCAGGATGCTCATGATCATGCCAGGGCTGCGCTGAAGGCAAGCCATGCAAAAAGGAAACATTACTACGACAAGAAAAGACGCACAGTTGCATATGCTGTGGGAGACTTGGTGAGAGTTAAGACCCACCCCAAATCTGTTGCTGAAGCGAACTTTACAGCCAAGTTGGCTCCAGTATATGCTGGGCCATTTAGTGTTTCTAAGAAATTATCCAGTGTAAATTACAGACTTACCAATGTGAATACTGCAGAGGATGCTGGTGTTTTCCATGTGGTGAATCTGCAGCCATTTCACATTTGGGACTCAGCCGTGCCTAAAACAGGTTCCCACAGTGATGTCATTTCACTTTCTTGTAATGAGGACTTTGGTTCTCAAGTGGACTGTTCCAATGATTCTAACCTTGTGGTTTGTGCTGACCACGAAACTTCAAATGCACATTCAGATGATAATTTTGAAGAAATTCTGCCTGGCCACCTGTTTGTCAACCTACAGGACTCTCCACCCAACCCAATTGAAGCTGAGCCCTTCCCTACCACCTCTAATCAGGGTCATTATGCACTGAGACGGAGGAATGTTCCAAGGGTTACATCTAATTGGTCAGTGAATAAGTGGACCAACCCATATCACACACAAAAATTTGAGTTGTAGTAGTGATATGTAAGATAAAACAGGGTTTTTAGATAGTGTTAATCGCTGTTGTTCTTTGTTCATTCATGGTACTTTATTCATGTTTTTGTTACAGTCACCCTTATCTACAATGTTGCTGTAATGATGTACTCTTTACAAACATGTATGCTTGTGCTGGTTGTACATTGTGTTTTCTCCCTGCCCTGTAGCTTTTCGACTTTATCATGTATGGGGGTTGTTAAGTGTTTGCTGTGTGCGGCTGAGGGCAGCCTTTTTTTTTGGAGGGGGGAAATCTGTAACGAGTGGTATAAGGTGTGGGCCCTTTAAGAGCAATTTGCCTATGTTCCTTTTTTTACCTTTTGTGTATGTGCGCATGTGCGAGATTGTCTTGTGCCAAAACTGCACCCCGCATGTATGCCGGTGGGAGTCTGATGCTCCATTTTCATTTTATTATTTTAATCTTAGTTTTGTTAAGTGACACGTTTCCCACGGAGGTTTGCCGTGTGCTCGGAGGAATAAATCCGTTTCTGAGGGACACTTTTTGTGAGTTTTCTTGGTATATGCAACCAAGTTGCTTTGGGTTGGTGAGCTATCCCCTTTTTCTCACGAAAGACGTGTTACAATGTGATTGCTGTGGCTATTGGTCGTTGGCTTTACGTTGGATTCAGCGCGTTGGTTATTATATCGTGCCTGCATGTGATTGCTGTGGCTATTGGTCGTTGGCATTACGCTGTACTCATACCGTGGTGGCTACTTGCATCTGCCTGTATGCACAAAATGAGTGGATCAAATGCTGGTTCTTCCTCTACTTCCTCTAAAACGGAGAAGAGAAAAATCACTCTAACTGCAAAGGCTTTGGCCAGCAAGATTGAAGCAATTCAGAAACAGCGTAAAGGAGAAGTAAACAAATTAAAGGGCCAGATATTGTCTCTCAAAGAGCTCATGAGAGACGATCAAAATGTTTCACAAGTTAAAGCACAGTTTGATGTTCTGCTGCGTTTGTCTGAAAATGCCGCTGCATTGCACAAATCTCTAATGCCTTTAATTCCATCAGAGGAACAAGAAAGACAAAATGCATGGTTCGCAAGCATCACCGTATACAATCAAGGATTTATTAATGATGCCAAAGTGTGGATTTCAGAAATTGACAAGCCGCGTTCAGAGCGAACTCATGATGCTGAGTGTCACCAGGAGATTCTATCAGAGGAAGAAAGCGGAATTCATGAGGCTGTAAAAAAGGGAAAACCGCAACCATCTTCTCAACATGATGACCAGGATGACATACTGCCACGTGACAGTATATCAAACATAAGCAGTAGAAAACAAGGTTCAAAATCAAACATTTCCACTACTTCATCAGCACGTCTCAAAGCAGAGGCGGAGATAGCTGCTCTGCTTGCCCGTCAAAGTTTGCTAAAGGAAAAACATTCTCTTGAGGAGCAGGAAGAGAAATTAAGACAACAAAAGGAACAACTTCAGCTTAAGGCTGATATAGCCGCATCCATGGCGAAAGTGAATGTTTTAAGGACATCTGAATCTGGTGTGTGGAGTGCTGCTTCTCATCGATCTGATGGCATGGAGTCATATTTTAAGAAAAAAGGAAAAACAGTGACAGCTCTTAACGTTGACGCAGAGACTTTTGTTCCACAGAACCCTGGAGAGGATGAAAATGGAAAATCAGAGACTGGAAATTCTGATTTATGCCTTGACAGGCTAAATACTATTGATCTCCAGCAGAGGCCCTCTGTGTTCATGAGACCGCTTATAGTTCCAAATACTACTGCACCTCCAGTGTCTCATCATGGAGATGTCCATATACCCTTTTCCACGAACATTAAAAGTGACCAGAACCACATGTTGTCTGTAATGGAAAGGCAGAATGAGATAACAACAATGCTGGTGCATCAGCAACGTCTTGCATCACTGCCTAGGAGAGACATCCAAATATTTGATGGCGACCCTCTACAGTACCATTCTTTCATACGGTCATTTGAACAAGTAATTGAGAAAAGGGCTGACAATACCGAGGATAGCCTACACTTTTTGGAGCAGTACACTAGGGGGCAACCACAACAACTTGTCACGAGCTGTCAACATGTGACTGATGGCTCAAGTTATGCAAAGGCAAAGACTTTAATGCATGAACACTTTGGAAATGAGTATATGATTGCATCTGCCTATTTGAATAAAGTTTCTTCATGGCCAACAGTCAAGTCAGAAGATGGTGAGGCTTTACATGCATACAGTCTGTTCTTGCGTGGATGTTACAATGCCATGGATAAGGTTCATAGTCTGTGTGAATTGAATACACCTGCCAATATGATCGCTGTGATTAAAAAATTACCATATAAACTGAGAGACAAGTGGAGAACAGTGTCATGTGATATTCAGGAAAAGCATCATGGGAGAACTAAGTTTGTTGATATTGTGACTTTTTGGAGCGCCAAGTGAAAATCATGACAGATCCTGTGTTTGGAAACTTACAGGATGCACCAATGTTGATGGCAAATAATGAAGGCAGCAGGACAAAATTACATCGCTTAAGGGCTAAAGGAAGTAGCTTTGCCACTGCTGCGACTGCAGTTAAAACGACACCAACAGAACACAAGGTTAAAATTAGTAATTTACCTGAAAAGACTTGCCTGTACTGCAAAGGTGGACACATGTTGGAGTTTTGTACTTTGTTGGAGAAGGGAGCTCAAAGTGAGAAGATTGATTTCCTAAAAAAGACTGGAGTTTGTTTTGGCTGTTTGTGTACTGGTCACATCAGTAAGGAGTGTAGGAAACGTCTCTCTTGCAAAATATGCGGCTTAAAGCACCCTAGTGTGCTTCATATTCACCACAAGGATAACGGAGCAGATGTAGAGAAAGGCAAAATCAACTCCGAGAGTGCAGTGGGCAGTTCCTTGGTTACAGTTCAAACCAGTGGTCTTACTGGGGACGGTGAACAAGACTTTAAGCTTGCCATCGTACCAGTAAAGGTAAAATCAAGGAGTGGTCAAAGGATAGTGGAGACCTATGCATTTTTGGACCAGGGCAGTTCAGCATCCTTCTGTACAATGGGTTTGATGGATAGACTGAATCTCTCTGGGAGAAAAACAAAGATTATTTTGCGTACCATGGGCCAGGAGAGAATTGTGGACAGTTGTATTGTGTCGGATTTGGAAGTGGCTGGATTTGACAGTGACTGGTACTGTGAAATGCCAGATATCTTCACACAATGTAGGATGCCAGTGAATAGGAGTAACATCCCACGCCAGGAAGATCTGCATATATGGCCTCATTTGAAACATGTGTACTTACCTGTAATAGACGCAGATGTGGAGCTTCTGATAGGCATGAATGTACACAGAGCTTTGGAACCACTTGAAGTTATTAGGAGTGTGGATAAAGGGCCATATGCCATCAAGACAATGCTTGGTTGGACAGTAAATGGACCTCTAGGTGGAGGATGTTGTGATGGGCCTGACTTGTATCAGTCTGCAGTTACTATCAACAGAATTTCTGCTGTAACACTTGATGAACTCTGGAAACAACAGTTTAAGATAGACTTTCCAGAGTGCAGTCAGGAAGAACAACCAGGACTTTCAAGGGAGGACTGCAGGTTCCTAGAAATGGTTAACGATACTGTGAAACTAGTTGATGGTCATTACAGTATTGGCTTACCTCTGAAGAACAGAAAGTTAAGCATGCCAAATAACCTTAACATTGCAGAACAACGCACCCTTAACCTGAAGAGAAGGTTTCTCAGAGATCCATTATTCCATAAGGACTACACTGCCTTTATGAATAACCTTCTATACAGTGGTTATGCAGAGAAAGTGCCAACCATTAGATCTGGCACGCAGTGATGGAAAGGTATGGTACATCCCACATCATGGGGTATACCACCCGAAGAAAGGGAAGATCCGAGTTGTCTTTGATTGTGCAGCATCATTTCAAGGGGTATCACTCAACGCACAACTCCTGAGTGGTCCTGATCTGACTAGTACGTTAATTGGAGTCCTGACAAGGTTCAGGAAGGAGCCTGTTGTTCTGATGTCTGACGTTGAGGCGATGTTTCATCAGGTTAAAGTTCCAGAGGAGGATGTGGACCTGTTGAGATTTCTTTGGTGGTCTAGTGGAGACTTCACTCAGCGTATGGAAGAGTTCAGGATGGTTGTCCATTTGTTTGGGGCAACATCTTCTTCAAGTTGTGCTAATTTTCCTCTACGAAGGTGTGCAGAAGACAACAAAGTCTTCTGCAGCAGGCAAGCGTTCGAGACCATCATGTATAGTTTCTATGTAGATGACTGCCTTGCCTCTGTAGCTTCATAACAGGAAGCTATATCCCTCTATAAAGACCTTAAAACCATCTGTGCCAAGGGTGGCTTTCATCTAACGAAATGGATAAGCAACAGCCGAGGTGTGTTGGCCTCAATACCTGCAAAGAAGAGCAAAGGAAGTAAAAGACCTGGATCTGGACCATGACTCATTACCGGTTGAAAGAGCACTGGGAGTGCGTTGGTGTGTCCAGTCAGATACCTTTAAATTCAGTATAACTATTCAGGAGAGACCATTGACCCGCAGAGGTATCCTTTCAACTGTCAGCTCTTTCTATGACCCTTTGGGGATCCTAGCTCCTGTGGTTTTTACGGCAAAAAGGATTCTTCAGGATCTGTGTCGGAACCGGCTAGAATGGGATGAAGTCATACCAGCAGCTGTTGCTCAGGAGTGGATAGATTGGCTGAAGGAGCTACATCAGTTGGAAGGCTTCAGCATCAGACGATGTTTAAAACCTCTGAACTTTGGAGAGGCAGCTACTGCTCAATTGCATCATTTTGCTGATGCTAGTGAGGAAGGATATGGTACTGTTACCTATCTTTTGCTGCGTAATGAACACTCTCAGTTACACAGCCTTCATAATGGGAAAATCTAGGGTGGCACCTTTAAAGCCTGTTACTATTCCACGTATGGAGTTAACGGCAGCTGTTGTAGCAGCTCGTATGGACAAAGTATGGAGAAAGGAGCTAAGACTACAGCTTCAAGACTCTGTTTTCTGGACCGACAGTACCTCGGTATTAAAATACATAAAGAATGAAACTTCAAGATTTCGAATCTTTGTGGCAAACCAGGTCTCAGAGATTCTCAAGGGTTCTGATGCATCTCAGTGGAGATTTGTGAACACTGCATACAATCCTGCAGATCTTGCCTCCAGAGGTGTGAGGGCAGAGCCATTTCTAAATAACAAAACTTGGATATCTGGTCCTTCATTTCTCTTGCAATCAGAAGAAGACTGGCCTGTTAACCCAGATGAATTGCAACAACTTTCATATGAAGATCCTGAGGTCAAGGTATCAGCTGCTATTGAAGTTTCTGCAATAAGAGAAGAAAATGATGCAGTGACTTGTTTGATCAACGGCACTTCATCTTGGACACGGCTAATAAGAGTGATGGGCTGGATTCTAAGATTCAAGGCTTTGTTTTTGAATCTCAAGAAAATGAAAGGGTTCACTGTACGTCTGACCCATTCTGCATCAGATGTAATTCAACAGGAAGATGCTCTCACCAAGGACATGTGTGATTTCAAAAACAAGCTCTGTGGTGGTTATCTCTCATTGGGAGAGATCAGAGAAGCTGAAATTGAAGTTATCAGGTTCTGTCAATAAAAAAGGTTCTCGGAAGAGTTCTCCTGCCTCCAAAAGGGAGAAGGTGTGATAGGAAACAGCAGTTTATCTAAGCTCAATCCAATATTGGTAGAAGGTGTGTTAAGAGTTGGAGGACGGCTAAGTAAGGCTGCCATGCCTGAAGAGTCAAAACATCCTGCCATATTAGCTAAAGACCTTCATATCGCTGATCTCTTCCTACAACATATTCATCGAGAGGTTGGCCATGGAGGTAAAAATCATATGTTGTCAAGACTACGCCAGAGGTACTGGATCCCTGGTGTTAGTGGTGCTATTAGGAAGATCTTGGCCAGATGTGTGGTATGTCGGCGGCTACATGGAACTGCAGGTCAACAGCAGATGGCAGACTTGCGTGAAGATAGAGTTTCTTCAGAAGAACCTCCCTTCAGTTATATTGGGGTTGACTATTTTGGCCCATTTGAAGTCAAACGATATGGAGTTATCTTCACATGCTTGGCAATAAGAGCAATACACATCGAAGTTGCTTCATCACTGGATACGGATTCTTGTATTAATGTATTGCGACGCTTCATCGCAAGACGAGGACAGGTCAAAGAGTTACGTTCCGATAATGGCACTAACCTTGTTGGTGCAGAACGGGAATTGAGACGAGCCATTGAAGGATGGAACTTGGAACAGATCAATGAAACACTTTTGTTAAAAGGAATTAAATGGACCTTCAACCCTCCCACTGGATCACATCATGGAGGAGCATGGGAGAGGTTGATTCGTTCTGTCCGAAAGGTCCTTAATTCTACTTTGAGGACACAAAATCTGGATGAAGAAGCATTGCACACAGTGCTCTGTGAAGAGTGGAATCGATTCTTAACAGTAGACCCATCACCAAGGAATCCACAGATCCAAATGACCTGGAAGCATTGACTCCGAATCATCTTCTGCTTCTTAAAACTAAACCCTGTCTACCTCCTGGGCTGTTTCAGAAAGAAGACATGTATGCACGGCGAAGATGGAAGCAAGTCCAATACATGGCTGATCTTTTCTGGAAAAGGTGGACTAAGGAGTACTTACCACAACTCCAGGAACGACAGAAATGGACAAAGATCAAACGGAATTTCATTCCTGGAGATATCATACTTATAGTGGATGATTCTGCACCCCGCAACTCCTGGATCATTGGAAAGATAACCGAAGTGGTTCCAGACAGAAAAGGACTCGTGAGACAGGTCTGGATTAAGACTCAAACCAACCGTATATGCAGGCCTGTGACCAAGATCTGCCTTCTGCAGGAGTCAGCTGAATCCTGATTGCGGTACTTTGATATGAAACTTTTGATTGAATCAACTGGACTATTTTTTACTTTTTCCTCAGAGAGAAAACAGAAGATTAAATCACTTTTTTTAATATAATGGACTATAAATATATATATATATATATATATATATATATATATTGTGTATTCCACTGCTTGTGTTATGTATATGTAATTATTACTGTGTATTAACTGTAATAATTAGGGGCCGGAATGTTGGTGCCAGGTATGGTTTTCGATCACATTCATTGATCACTTATGTTGATTACGGCACCTGGTGGGGGCGGAAGTGGGAAAAGTATATCCTCTGTTCACCTGTGTGTTTAGAATGAATGGAGAGAGGGGGTGACGGGGAAAGGCTTATTTTTTGTTGACCGCCACCAAGCTTCTAATGCAATTATAACGACTTTGGATGTATGTATTGGATACACACTCTTGTTTGTTCCCTATGCAAATAAAATTCAAAAGGGAGAAACGAAGTCTTCGGAGTTATGATCATTGCAAGCAAGCGCGTCTGACAATAGGGTTCCCTTAATCAGCCTCTCGGCGGCGAAGTTCATGGTCAGCCATATAGCCGCCAACACTCACCTCACCTCACCTCACCTCACCTCACCTTACCTTACCTTACATTCTCCTGCCGTGTGCTATACGTTGTGTCTCGTTTTAGATTTAGTTCAGTTTCTTGCCCCCTCGTGGGAAGTGTTTTGTTTTGATTTCTTGTTTTGTTACCGTGTTCCTAGTTCCTGTTTTGTTTTTGCACCCCATCGTGGGTTTTTGTTACCGCTGCCTGCGCTTGGGTTCTTCTTCTCGCTGTCACACCCCCCGGTTGTGACAGCATCCTTGACAGCAAACACTGATCACAATAATGGTGGTTTGTTGAAATGTATACATTTTGATTTAAACCAAGCCATAAATATAATTTGAGAAAAACTAATTAAAAGTCATTTTTTTAAGTTGGTCCAAAGTTTCACTTTTTTCAGTGTATAAAAGTTGCTGTTCATTGATTTGTTTTGCGTTTAGTTTTTAATATGGACTAATTTAATTATCAATTTATTATACTTTTTGTTTATTTATTCTTCCCATTAACTTTCCTTGTTAAAACGTTTTGAATGGCTTGAGGTGAGGTTGCGAATTTCAACCAAACGCTCACTCCACCGCTCCCCTCCCTTTCGAAGCACTATGGAGGCTGACAGAGAATTTAGATGTCGTCACGTTTTAGCTTTTTTACCGAATTAGATAACGTATTTACTAAATGCGCTCTGTAGAACAGTTCGTCTGTTTAGGGCTACTGTAGAAACAACATGGCAACATTCCATGTAAGGGGACAGTATGTAGACAGAAATAGCTCATCCTAAGGTAATAAAAACATAATGCTTCATTATAAGGTCTTTATTAGGGATACCGATACCAAGCTCATGTACTCGTTCTGGTAAAGATACACTGATAACAAAGGCCGATACCTCACGTGACATACCTAACTCACTGAAATTTGTGCTTTGAAAGTTTGTGACAAGCACATAAAACGATGTCTTTTTTCATAATGTGTTTGAGGCGGCGTTGTTCGTTAAATATTCTATTTTTGTTAGTTTCAATGTGTTGTGCTTGGAATTGCCACCACCTCACCAAAAAAATACACGTACAAGCATTGGTATAGATATCGGCGATTACCAGAAAAAAATATCGGTACTCATACTCGGTCTTCAAAAAATTGTATCGGGGCATCCCTATACACATCTGAACACATAGTAATGTAGGGTTTATATTATATTGCATTTGTCAATAGACCATCCAAAAAACTACACACTGATCCTTTAAATGGTGACAGTAGTTTCATTTATGGGAGATCTGTCCCTTTAAGAGTACTGTGTTTAAAGACCTTGCTTTCATGATCATGGAAAAACAAAAGGAAATGACAGCCTGTTTCCCTTGCTGTGTTTTGACTGATGTATTTCTCTAGACACGCCGGGTTGTTTTAACACATCTGCTTATTCTGGCTAATGTACAGGGCTATGGACTTTCTGCTGTTGTTACTGCTGTCTGCTAGATAGGAATTAGCACAAATAATGTAAAAAGTCAAAACTCATCTGAGATGACAGATCTGACAATCAGGGGCGTAGCTACATGGTGGCCATGGGTGGCAACGGCTACCCCTGAATGATGGATGGCCACCGATCTAGCCACCTCTGTTGTGCAAAGCAGTTTTAAGATGCGTGTCGGAGTTTACGGAGTGCTGCGCAGATCATTTAGCGTATGCCCTGAAAGTAACGCGAGAGTAATGTCCTCGCGTTAATATGATGTCATAAGGCTGACGCACTGACGCAAACAGTCGGAGCGCTATTATCTGAACAGCGCTATTATCTGAACAGCTGCTAACCTCTTCGCTTCGTGACAGTGTACTGTCTCTGTACCATGGAAGTTCATCGCGTCGCGAGCAGAAGGATCAGGGTAGGGTTACACCAGCCATTCGTAAATTCTTTCTTAAACGTGAACATAAAGTCCACACTAGAGGCTTAGTAACTACTACTAGCTAGTTTGTAACTAAATCTGTAATCTGTATGTTATTCGGTTGCACCATTTGGTCTTAAGGCAGAACGTAGTTATCATAAACTCTCCGTAAAGTAATGCGTAGTCGCATAATATGACGTTTATCTTCAACAGTCCAATAGCAGCCTTTAAATTCGTGAGAAAAAGTTGTGTTGAAATGTTGTGAATTTCAAAACATTCTTGATTTAAACTTATTTTACCTCACATAATAAAGGTTAAATCGGTATATAGAATACTACCTTTCATGAATAACATATTTAAAAGTAATAAACAAATGCTGTTTAAAACAATACAGCCTACTTAATGCAATAATAAATGACATGCAATATGGGTGATTTCATTTTACTGCCAATCACCAATTAAATCAAAAGAAGATTATTTCATTTTGACGTGCACAACACAGGCAGATATATATACACACGGTGGCGCGCTAGGACGGTTCGTGTTAGAGCAGTCAAAAATTAAATGTCATCACATAATGTTAAGTGACTGTAAATGTCAGCATTATCATGTGTGTAGCCTAAATCATTAAAGAATGTCGAGTGAAACAAGATCTTATTCCGTTAGTTCAGAGAGTATGCGATTTTATTCCTACAGTTATTCCTGATAGGAGGCTTCCATAAATATTTAGTTTACATAACATTACACTTCAACTAAGTTGAATGGTGCAACTCAAAAATATTTTGTAGTGCGTAAGTTGTAACTTAGTGCCCGTTTAAGTCAAAACTACAGTAGGCTGTTATAATTTACGCACAGCTGGTGCAGCCGGCACCAGGTCAGTAAAATCTTGTTTAACTGGATTTCATTCATTCATTATATTTTCGCAAAAGTTTAAATTGGGGTACTGCAATGTTTATTTTCTCTAAAAAATAACTTACTGCAAATGATAGCTAGCAAATTATTTTAAAATAATGTTAGCACATGAAAGCATTGCAAATAAATTGTTTACTTTACGTTCTTTGTGTATGTTTTTGACCAGCAAACTATGTGTAATGAAGAATTGGTGTTAATTACAGTAGAATTTAAAGAATTTCTGTCTGTAAGGATTTTTTGGTCACCCTAAGAAAATCACTGGGTCTTACCTGGCCACCTCTAAAAAAAAGTTCTGGCTACGCCCCTGCTGACAATACATGGAATTTATACTCAAAGAAAAGTTCAGGTGACTTTATAGGTCACATAACTATAAAGATATGAGATGGCATAGCAGTGAGTCCCCAGGAACAGGATTAAAATCATTGCTGTACATCACTCTTATCGCAGTTTCACTTTGAACCAATAAGGATTTTAAAGCCTACGCAGGAGATCCTGTTTGTTTTATTTTCCATGCAGCCCTAACTGTTTAATTGTGTGGTCCAAACCAGAATTCAGTTTCACCCCCTGCCTGGGACACTAGACGATTCCTAACCGATTTTAAAACCATGGGTGACCACAGACATAAAGACAGTTTCAGACAGTTTTGAAAATTTGAATCCTCCGAAATGTACACATTAGACGGTTCAGCTACACTGCGAGACCAAACACTTGCTGACTGTAGTAATGATTTCACAGTGGCTTGAGATCTCACAGAATAAAGCGTGATCAAATTTGACTTCAGAAGAAAAACAGATAAGGAGGGCAATCAACATGTTCTTTGCACTTTATAAATATTATAAAGACATTTATAATATCACAAATCACACTTTTGCTATAGTATCTTTTTAAATACTTTTGTGACATGTTTTTGTTTGCCATGTTTCAGACATAAAAGCATGCAACATGTGGTTGGTGAAGCTTGCTTGCTTTCCTTGGCTATTGCCAGGAGAAGCCTGATCAAGAGTTGTAAATATCAAACATGAATGTTTGTGTCATCAGTGTACCACAAAGTAATACAATAAGGCAGCGGCTATTTGCAATAAGTGTAAATACTCTGGGCGGTTTCCGGACAGGGTTTAGTAATAGTCCCAGACTAACTAAAATGTTAGAGGTGTCTTGATCGAAAAAAACTTGCAATGACATATCTTGAAATGTATCAGTGCCATTGTTTTGTCTTAAGATGCACACAAGTAATGTTTTTTTTGTAAAATATGTTTATAAAAACAACCTAAATATCCTAATTTAACTAAGGCCTAGTCCTGGCTTAAGCTAAACCTTGTCTGGGAAACCGCCCGAACAAGTTTAAATAGTAGTAGGTTCTGTTTACACTAAATGAAAATAGCAGCATTTGTTAGCGATATGCTATTTACACTAACCGATAATAGCTGTATTTTCTTTGAAATAGTAGTTAAATGCTATTTACTTGTAAACAGTGGCAGATAACGTTGCTATTTGAACTTCAGTATTGTTGTGCATTAAACATTATGCAATAATAACAGAGTGTAAATCATTGTATTTATAAAATTATTAAAATGATGGCAACTTATTGAGATATACAAGCCCTACACCTACCCCCTAACCTTACCCTAAACCTAAAGTTTATGAATAAAAATGAATTTGAAGTCTTAAGTCAATTTTATTGAAAACAAATGCCTTTATGATCTGTAAGGTAATAGAAAAAGGTTAAAGAGCGTTTTCAGCAAATGGATTTGAACCCCAGTCTCCCGTGCCAAGCTACAGACTTTACACCTTACACCACTGCAGTCACTGCTTGAGATGGTGTCGTTCTTACACTTTCTCTATTCCAATCACATATTGGTGAACGGAGCTAGTGAAAATAGTCTCTACCAACAAGGCGACACAAAACACTCCGATACAATAACTGCTGTAACTAGAAAGCAGCTCACAAGAAAAGTGCCTTTGTGTTTCTGAAGTATCTGTTGTTCCTGTAGCTCAGTTGGCAGAGCAAATGCAGGTTTGTAAAGACAGGTTTGAGTCCTAGGGAACACACACTTATAAAATACATACGTATAAATTCCCAGTCACTATTAAAGGATTAAATTGTCTGCAACATGTTCATTTGTTCCTATTGATTTAGCCGTGAACTCGAAACGTTTGTAAAGGATGCAAGGCAAGAATGCTGCTCTCCTCAGTGACACAGACATGCAGCTATAAGAAATGGGGTGAGGTGAGTGTTGGCGGCTATATGAGTTTTAGAAATATCCTTTTTATCGGAGACATAAATTAACAAAATTTTTATTTTGGAAGCATACAGTACAGCAAAACGTGAGGCCTTAACAAACTTCCAAGGAGACCTCAAGATGACAAGCCAAACATGAAAGTAAATATGTTTTTTTTGTAATGTTGTATTATTATTAATATACCTCCTTCTACCTCGAGAGTATTTTATTAGGAAGAAATTCAAATATTCTTGCGGACAATTGTGAGGACTTGAAGGCCCATCTTGTCATGTCTTTTTTGATCATGTAGCAGAATCACGGCAGGATCCCTTGTTTTATGTGAGAAGCCATGAGATGTTTGTTTTTTACTTCTCATGTGTTTTCTCGTGTCTTGTCTGTAGCCCCGCCCCTCTCATGTCCTGTATTGTCTCCCTGCCGTGTCTTATGTTTCACACCTGCCCTAGCTCGTTATACCTCCTTTGTCTTGCCTTTATATACCCTCATGTTTCATTGTCTTGTTGCTTGTGCATTGTATATGGTGTCTTTGGTGGCGTTCCTTGTTCATTGTATCCTGTGATTTCCTGTTTCTCCCGTGCTCGTGGTCCGTTTGGAGTGTCCTGTCAGTCTTAGTAAGTGTTTAGTTTGGTTTATCTAGTGTTGTTTATTTTCAGTTTAGTGTTAGTTAGTAGTCGTCCTGTCATTATCTTATTGTATTGTGTTTTCCCCCATCGTGGGTTTTTGTTTTGTGTTTCGTGTAAATAAAGTCTTGTTTTTTGTTAACCTCATTCCCTGCTGCCTGCAATTGGGTTCTTCCGCACACATTTCATGACAGTTTGATCTACTGTAATATCTAACTCTAATACCTGTATTAATAGAGAACCAGACAACCCCTTTGACCCAAGCCAAATAAATCAAACTCAAAATGTTTTTGGTCCAAAACAAAAGCCTAAACATGAAAACAGAAAACCATCAATGTATCAGTGCCTCATAACCTAGAAACCATTGTACTGATCTTAAGAAAAATGGATAAAAACGCTGAGGAGAGATGTTTTCAGAAAGAAAGGTTTACAGTATTTATTACTTTCCTAAAGAGAAGACAATTAATAGCAAGATACTCTGTTTACTGCAGAATAATTTCAAAGTTAATCCAACCTAAACTCACAGGAATTCATCAATTTTACGAGGTGGCTGATTCGTAAGAGTTTGCACGTCGTGAATTGTACAAAAAGGCACGATTGATAAACATCACATCACTGGCGCGAAAGGAGATTATAATAAAATGTACGAATGAGATCATACGCATTAGCCACCTCGTGAGATGGTGTTCCTCTGCTGATAGTACCTAACCTGTTTGTGTGCAAAACCGACAAAAAATCTATATATACTGTATATCTATATATCTATAAAGACCCACATCAACAGGCTAATGTGCAGATGCAGATCTGGCATGTCCCATCTGTGTAGGATCCGTGCACTAATTACCGAGCCCCATACCGGCGGCAGACGAGGTGCAATTTGTTCCATTTGGACTATAACTGTCAGGAAGAGATATACCCCCACTTAAATAGCAGCCCATAATCTCTTCCACTCCTCATATTATCCTAATTGAACCCATGGGCTGCCAACCCCATCAATAGCTGAGCTCATCACCAAATTAATAAAACATCGCCCCCCCAAAGCATCGCCACATCACAGCCACATGCAGCATGAATACAGATGCAGAGAAGGGATGGAAACACCCAACAACCTATTTTAATTTTCTTGAAAATAGTTTTTTGTCCTTTAAAAAGACGGCTGTGTGCTGGACATATTATATACAGAAGGCTATTAAACACGCACGCGTGACATTGCGATACTCAAGCCACAAAATGATCACCATCATTTCATCCTTCTGCCTATTGAACAACCAGAAAGCCTTGTTGCATCTACAAGTCCAACCTCAAAAACAGCATGTTAGACACGTGTATCATTAAACTGCCTGTCTTTACTGGCACACTGAGTATTATTATAAAAGTGTGCCTTTAATGAAAGCAACTTTAAATTGATGCAAAGCAGGCAGCATGAAGCCTTTATTAAATACATTTATCATCTACCGGTAACAGTCACTTCAAGTCAGTGTTTTAATAAGTGACACACACACACATCGCAGTTGATACTTAAGTGAAGCACACCTGAGAACTCCATCAAACCTCCTGAGCTATGAAAAAGCAACCTCAGAGTCTGTGTCCATGGGTGCTCCCTAAAAACACTCACTATAGAGTTTGTTATATTGCTTTGGTATGGCACATCAAGGCCAGAATTTTAAGCCTGCCTCCCTACATAAAGCCAGAGGTGAAATGAATCCTCACTGAATCAATCACCTGGTCAAAGTCAGCGATGAGGTGAAGATAACTACATTATGAAGCAGCTTGTATAAATTCCTGTCCCGGAAATACTCACATCGACCCAAAGAGGAAGAAGACAGTAAGTGTGTCACAAAACACTGTGCAGACAACGGTCTCTTTTTTTGTAGACCTACTGTAAATGTTGTGTATTACAGTGAGTGACAACCCTGCAATGGTCTCATTACAGCGATGACCTACATAAAGCCAAGGCCCACTTCATCAGAATTAAAGCGAGAAAATGATGAGCTGGGATCTGAAATAAATGCCTTCGCGACAGTAATGAGTAGGGCCGGAATAACATGTCGACATAATCGGGAATGCTGGTTACGTCAATGCGGGTTTGCGTTAAATGCGTCAACGCGATGCACCATTTACATTTATCATCAATGATTTCAGCTCCTGGCCATGCTGAAAATGAGACCTGAAGATCTAGAGTCCTCCTTATATGTTACGTTTTACACATTAAATGTAACTTTATCTCTTGCTATAAGCAAATATTCTATATAGCAACGCAGCTTTTTTTTCTTTACAAGGTATAAGGATTGTCTTTTATGTGCATATAGAAACTAAACAATGTAATGCGTTCACTGCCTACACTCATATGAAAGGTTCTTCAAAAGGTTCTTCGATGCCATAGAAGAAACTTTTGGTTCCATAAAGAACCTTTAACATCCGAAGAACCTTTCTGTCTCATAGAAGGTTCTTTGTGGCGAAAAAAGGTTCTTCAGATTGTAAAAAAGAAAGAGATGGTTTGACTGAATGGTTCTTTGTGGAACCAAAAATGGTTCTTCTATGGCATCGCTGTGAAGAACGTTTTAAGTGTTTTATTTTTAAGAGTGTATATTCACACAGCAAACTGTTAATAAGTTAAACACTGGAATATTAATTGCAGAAGTTACTGTAAGTAATCATTTTATTAAGTTCTATTAAATAATATATTGATTTAATTATTCATTAGACTATTAATAGATTAAAATTGATAGCTTAATTGAAAAGTAATAGTTTCTTGCAGCCTTAGTGATGTGATGAACTTAATCATGTTTCGTGATGATAATTTCAGCATTTACTGTATATGAGTAAACTTGACCTTTCCTAGCGTAGTATGCAATACATAATGAAACAAACATTTTTATCACAAATGCCTGCCCAATGTCTTTGCCACTAAATTGGATGTGGTGCTAATCATTTAGCAATCCAACTTGCAGGATTTTCACATATGTCTGTTCCGACCACGATCCACGTGTCCTGTCGTTTGTGGGGTCTTTGGTGGTTTTATAAAGCTGTTCTTGAGTTCAGAGAAGTGTGATGTCACTAGACCACATATAACTGTCCGAGCTTGTATTTGTGCTAATGCTGTATTTACACCCCACTCCACTGTTGACTTTCAGACGTTTGAGTTCACACGGTCTAGCTGATGTCTGTGGTGACCATAAACATTTGATCTTTCAGTAAAATGCTTTTACTATCATTTGAGGCAACACATTAACAGTGTGACCTCGAGAACGTTTACAGAATTTACAACCATCATATATTAGAAAGCCAAAAGACCTTATGAAGTCCTTGTAGTGGTGTTAGTTTTCGCTCCCCTGTCACGCGCTGTTTGTTTTCGCCCCTGTTGCTTTGGAGTGTAATAGCGCTCTCTTTATTTTCCTTGGCATTTAAAAGGGGAATGTCCTCATTTAATATTGGAGTTTTATGAGCATACACGGTTTTGCTCCATGTCCAATGAGATCAGCTCTGTGATTAGCCTAGTATAAAAGTTTACATGTAAACGCATGACATTGAAGGGGAAATAACCAATCGGATTGCCTCCTTTATATCTGTGTTTGCTCCTGGTTCTTGAGTGTTATGAGCCTTATTCTCGGCACAGTCTACATTTACGCATTTGGCAGACGCTTTTAACCAAAGTGACTTACATTGCATTATACTATACATTTGTTTCTAAGTAGGTGCAATCGAGCGAATGATCTTGGCGTTGCTAACGCCATGCTCTAACCACTGAGCTACAGGAAAGCTATATAAAAATATGCGCTTTCTTTTTATTTTATTTTTATTGATCAACATCATATGGGGTGTTTCTTCTAAAATGTATTAGGAGAAATAAACAATGTCCAAATAATGCAATTGTAAATCTAAAGTAACATTATGTAGCTATCCTGCTGAAAATGTTATTGTTCAGAGGTTTCTCTTTCATAGCTCTGAAGATTTTATGGAGTTCTTTGGTGTGTTTCAATAAGTATAGACTTCAACCATCTCAGATGATTCTACTGAAATTGCTTAGGAAAAATAAAAAGAAACAAATCAGACAATTGTTCAAACACACAAAGAGTATTAAGGTGTAACATGTAGATTGTAGAGGTCAAATCATTTGGATCTGGGTCAATATGACGAGAAATTAGTTTATTTTCTTTTGTTGCAGACTTAAAAAATATGAGTTCCGTTTGTGACGTTATTGAGATCTCTTTTGAAACGCCAATGGAGACATCTGTGAGTTATCTGGATCTTTTTCTTTGGTGATATTTCGCAGGAGACTAAAGCACATCTTTAAACTCACTGAAAAATCTGTGATTTTTCTTTCTCATTGGGTTTTAAGACCATTTACTTTTTCGTTTTTTTTGTTATAATTGTTTTTGCATTATTTCAAATGTTAAATGGAAAGATTTAAATTAACACATTACATTCCCTCACTCCAAACACACACAGAGCAGATTTGCAGACATGGAACTAAAAGCACATCTGTGCCATCACAGGAGTGTGAAGAGGCAAACAAATACATCGTTGCATCCAAACTGTGATTGAATGTAGGGAGGAGTAAGTTGTTCACTCCAAATGGCGGACACCCTATATTGGAGGCGAATTCAGTCACAGGTTATGACTCTTCAGTAGATGTTTGGTGTATCATCATGACCCCAAACACTCCCTCAATCTTAAACTAGACACAATGGGCTGCAAAACACAACAAAGGAACACAACTGTGACCAATCACAATGTGTGCATTAAAGAAGTGGCCCATCAGAGTAAATACAACTATGAGTTTTCAACAGTCTGATTCGCAGCTGCATGTTTTACATATCACTGCTGGTGATGATAAAGTTGACTTCTGAAAAAACATCGCCTAACTCTATAAACTCAAGCTCAAAATTGAGGCATTGGCTACATCCAAAAGCAGACTGAATAATGTCCAACATCCAAAAGCAGACTGAATAATGTCCATCTGCGGAGGCTTATCGCAGGTTACACAAACAGGTGGACAAATTTTGTGTTTAATGAATCATTCACTCTATTCAGTTTCTATCATTGTTGCAATGCTCGATTTCTATACATCATCAAAAAAAATATGAATAGCAAGAATCAGATGTGTTGACAGAGGATTTGAGAAAGAATTGACAGAGATAGAGAGAATATAGTGAAATACACCTGGAAAGCGTTCACTGCATATCAGCTGTGTGTTGGAGGTAATTTAGGGTAATTTAGCAGAGGAGAGATGGAATGATGTCCACGAATTTTCATATTCATGCCTTATGACCATATAATTAATCTTCCATTGTTCTGTGGTCATTTTATTTGATTTAGAAACTCTTTCCAGTGTTGACCACAGCATTAGAATCCCAAAGTGTGCCTTCATAAGCACAGTTTCAGGTTCTTTGATATGACAGGCAAAGTGTTTTGTTGTATTTTCATATGGCCAGATCGAAAGAAGATGAAAAACTGAACACCTGTTTCTGATCAGCTACAGAGTTAAACACCCCCACAGTCAAATACACCCCAGAGCCAGAAAACTGAAGAGAGAGATTACTTTAGAGATTCTGAGGTTGGTTATTGGTCATTAGTTATTAGGCATTTGGCACAGATGTGCTGTTTAAGTATTATCATAAATTGGAGACATCTTGCCTTTTCACACATCATGTCAATAGTAGTTTACTTTGACAACCACCAGAGGGACCTGCTCACTGTTTAGTCAAAGTCCACATGAAATCAACTTTGTTAGAGCACATTGTTTTGTGTGCTTACCCTCAGTCTGGTGTGAGCTCCATTTCATTGCAGACAAGTGCAAATGATGTCAAACACATAACACAAAGCAAGTCAATCAAAATCATTTTGTACATTGTAGTTTTGATGTAATTCTTACCTGTTTTGTAACAGACTCCATTAGACTGACTCATCTCTGCAGGTGAATTCTGATCTGATCTGATCCCATCTCTCCTCCGCTACATTAGCTAAACTGCACCGTTGAGAGCATGAAGTATCAAGTGTTTCACTTCCATACTTCACATTTTTAGTTGAATAAGTGCATCTTCCAGTTACTTAAAGTGTACTCTTTGCTGGAATTTTCAATGTGAACACACTACTCACAATATGACTACTCATTTTTTGTTAGCACATAGCTTTTTAAGTACACTGAAAAAAGGTTTTCATTCAACCAATTAACATTTTTTAGGTTAAGGATTCACATCTTTATTTTAATTGAGTCAATGAAGTTGACTTTATTTTTTATTGGTTCAAGTTATAAAATATAGATGTGAATCCTTACCCTAATTTTTTTAAATTTTTAATTGGTTGAATGAAAACCTTTTTTTTCAGTGTAAATATAAACACTTACCAGACACTTGGCAAGTTTTTCCACACAGTTTTTTAAAGTAAATTTACTTAAAAAAAACTGTGCAAAAAAAGTAAATCATATTAGTTGTTGCATAGAACTATAGTGCAACTTCTGGTTCATGTATACTTAAAATATCAGATTCATAAATAATTTGAATAAAATGATCTTGACTGACTGTAATTACTGCTTAATAGTGAAAACTTTTATTGCTAAGATAAAATACCAAGATAGTAGTGATAAAGTTCTGTTTAAATGTTTATCAATTATTTATGCTATTTTTATCATTATTATTATGACTATTAATAATAAAAATAATAATTATTATTATTTGTAGTGCCACAACTGCATATACTGTACATAAAAATACCTTTCAAATGTTTCATTTAATCAGCATTTCTAGATATTCTGGCCAATAAACTGAAAACTTATTTCTGAAATCTGATTGGTTGATTTAAATGTTGTCCCAGGGTCAACATGATGTTGCCCTAAGGACATCAACCACTTGGCAAAAACAGGAGAGCCGTACTTGCATAAAAGTGAATAGAAACTTGTTTTCTTTGTATTTGAGGTCTGAACAAAAAAAAGAACATGTTTTAACTGTTTCTCCAGTTTTCATTTTATGCGAATAAATGCAAATAGAAACAATATTTTTATTTGAAATAAAAAATAATTTCATCATTTTATCTAAACACATACATACAAAAAGTACATTTAGAAAAACAGAAAACAATTGTATTTTTTCCGTGGCTGTATAATTGGAAACAAAATAGGATTCTTGCAAGGCTTAGTCATAGAAATGACAAATTCACATCTCCTTCTTCACTAATAATCTTCCCCTGTGCTGCAGCTCTCAAACACCATTGGGAGAATTACCTGTTGGCTCTCAAGGCAAGGTTTGATAAAAATGCAAATGAGGTTTGATAGCTAAATGGAAGGGAAATATTATCACTAAGCAATAACTTACGTTGTTCTTCACAAAGCTGACGAACGGCTTCAGAAGACTTTAAATATAGCTTTTAGACTACCTCTATGATACCTTTGTCCTTTCTGGAGCAATTCAATATACAGTAATACATGTGGAAAATAGAACCTTGACCATTTACGGTTTTGCCTGGAAGCAAGAAATTAAAGGTTTGGGTTGATATATGGGTGAGTAAATACTGACAAAAATATCAATTTTACTAAACATTTCCTTTGAGAAGAGCTGTCTGTAGGTTTTTGATGTACATATGTTTTGGATTATAATCATGACCCCCTCTGCTTCACTGTCCGCATCTGGTTTGACCATCCGCACCTCATCTATCCTTCGTGTCATCATTACCACATTCCCTCTCATTGCCAAAGTAAGCTATGACACACAGACGTGAAAATGATGAATGGATTTTACCGGACAGGAAACGACTGTTGAGGAGACACCCAGCTCTCATCTCCACAGCAGTTTTTCACTCGGCTTCCCCCCTGCCATGTCTACCCAGCCCTGTCACGGGTCTGGCAAAATAAAGATACCACAAAGAAAGTCCTTTTTTCCTGTTTCGTTCCTCTTCTGGTATAGTCCTGATCTCATGCTTATGATGTGAGACTTGTGCTGCCCATCAGCCACCAGCATTCCCCTGCAGGGTGAACCTGATGTTGGTCAACACAAAAACTCTAAATCAGCCATCCTCTTATTTTGCTCTGTCTATATTTAAACTGTACACTGATTTGGGTAGAATGGTCAAAGACGTTATACCGCCGTCTGGAAGACGTTTGCAGATATGACACAGCACTGCTGTTTTTAAGAACTACTAGACACTGCTTTTCATTCAGTCTATGAAAACAGAGGCTCATTTTGAGTTTAACCTTGAAATCTTCATTGAACATTGACATTTCTGTTAATAAATACTTGCATGTCTGTCGTATGGTAGCTGTTTGGGTCTCATAGTTCTTCAGAATACTTGCTCCTTTAGAAGAATTATATAGAGCATTCTTCTTCTTTACCACTCTTGTGGTATTTTTGGTTCATTTTTCATCTTCACAGCTGTAGTCACTATGAGCTGTCAATAGAAAGGTTGGATTCATTAACATTAGTTAACGTGAACAGATAATATTACTCCTCTAGCATTCTCTCATTATGCTAATTTTTAAGTATCTAATAATACTTTCTTTTAATAGAAAATGAAAATCTCTAAGCAACTTAGCAAGGTTTTTCTATGACATCAGACTGTACAAATGGCTTTGCTTTTATTTTATTTTCATGAGTGTATAGGGGACTACAGAATAAATCTCTTTTACTTCCATTACATCAGAAATAAACAATACCACCCTCCATCTGAGCATCTGAATCTGCCGTCTCAGTCAATGTTATTTTAAAAGAAAGATTCATTGTAATGTCATAGAAATAAAGATGGATAAATAAACAGAAACTGCAATGTAATTCAATGACCAAATAGCGTCTGCCAAACGAATAAATGTAAATGTAATGTAGCATCATTTTTATATGATAAAAACATATGCTGTGTTATACATTGATTCTGGGATTCAGTTCGATCAATAATGTGTGTCTTCAAATATCCTCAGATTTCATTATGGGACTTAACAGTGTCCATTTTTTCAGGAGACTGAAGAAGTCTTTGTTGTATCCACCCATGCCAGGACTCTAAGACAATGCAGTCGATTGAGCATTTCTTGTTTATTGGTGGATGATCAGAACAAAACAATTTAGTAACAATTTAGTCATGTCCGTAACAAATTAAGTAAATAAAAAAAGTTTTACTTTCAGGTTTAAAAAAAAGTTTATAAAACGGTCAGTTCTGGTCCTTGATTCTGATTGGCTGAGCGGAGTTCTAAGCCGTTATAAAATACCTCAATATATAACGGCTGACCGCACCACATAGCCTAAATATCATTTTATTTACTTTATTTTATGAAACCTTGCTAAGCATATGGAATAACCGTTTTATAAAAGCAATAAGCCCCGCGAAGCAGTGGGTTACAGTGCATTTTATAACAGCTACGGGGTTTTAGGCACTCCGCTTCGTGTCGTGCCACAACGCACTTAGCTGTTATAAAATGCACTGTAACCCACTGCTTCTTGGGGCTTATTGCTTTATTATTGTGTTTTCAGTTTAAAAAAAAAAAACATGTTTAAAGAACCCAACTCATTTTAATCGATTCAAAGTTTAGTCTGGGACATAACTTTACATTAAGTTATGTGATAAAAACTATACCATAGACTTATACCATAGCAGATCTTTTTACCATTTCATATTAGTGTAACAGCATCAGTTTATTGTTTATGAACATTTTGTTAAGATTAAAGTGATTTCACCCAAAAATGAAAATTCTCTCATGAATTACTTAACCTCAAGTTGTTCCAAACCTGTATACATTTCTGTGTTCTGTTGAACACAAAAGATGATATTTGGAAGAATGTTAGCAATTGAGATTTTTGGGACATCATTGACTACCATTAAAATGGTTGTCAAAAATGTCCCAGAACTGTTTGTTTTGCTAAATTCTTCAAAATACTTTCTTTTGTGTTCAACAGAACAACAACAAAAAATGTACAAGATAATTCTTTCTACTATGGTAGTCAAAGGTGCCACTGAAATCAAGCAATTATTTCCTCATTAATGGGGTGATATGACACGGCTGAAACGAATATTATGGTTTGTTTTAGATGTAATGCAACGTGTATACAAGATTTAAGGTACAAAAACGCTGTATTTTTCACATACCGTGCATGTTTGTATCTCCTCTTTGCCCCGCCTCTCTGAAACTAACAGATTTTTTACAAAGCTCATCGCTCTGAAACGCGAGGTGTGCTATGATTGGCCAGTTAACCAGTGCGTAGTGATTGGTCGAATACTGCAAGCGTGTGATGGAAATGTAACGCCTCTTACCATATTTGGAACTTCAGGTTTCAAAGCAATTGCACTGACAGGTACGCTCACCTTACTTGCGTATACATTTTGGCGGTCTTAGTCAAATCATACCACGAACTGATGTAGATTTGTGGGGGTGTGGTTACACGAGGCATTTCAGGCAGGTCTGGGTGAGCATTCGCTTTTAGATAGAATGCATCTTTTGTTCCAACACTTAAATTTTTGCAATTTTACGCGTCTAAAGCATGGGCAACTTATAACACAACAAAGACACAGAAAAAAAACATGTATTCGCGCCATATGACCCCTTTAATGCCGATCAGTCTTGTGTTTCTCTGTAGAGTCCTGCTGTACCGCACAGCTCGACGTTTCAATAGTGTGCTTTAAAACTACCAAGATTCTACAGAAATAATTATTCTGTTTTGTTGCCATCTTACCTTCACATGTAGACTTGAGACATACATCTTAACAACCACTCTTATTGACTTTCATCTTTACATAAAAAAGTACCATTGCCCTTGCTATAATGTGTAAAAACTGTCAAATACCAGTCAAACAATGACATATGTGAAGCACTGTAATGAAAATGGGACCAAAATGTTTTTGTATTTATATTCATGTGGATAAAATTAACAACATTGAAAATGATTCAGACTAACACAGCCTCATATCTAAAGGCTTTGTGAAGCTATTACCTTTATATTTACCCAGGTTTAGTGTAATATCTTTAAATATCGCACTGTTGCAGTGGACACATTAAATGTTTTCTGTTGGGTCCAGTTTCAACTGCCCTATTTTAACAGTTTCTTTGCAAAGCCTGTATCTTGTGAATGGTTCAACAATGCTTGCTGAAATGTGTAGAACAAACATATAACTCCAAACTGACGCGATCTGACACTCTTCTAATGTAGGGATTTTTGAAACCCTGAGATGTTGGTTTCCAGCAGCAGGCTCGATGAGCTTTCACATCATGGTAGTGAAACAACAACTAGATGAGCAAGCTGTTCACCAATGTCAAGTTCCTGAATGAAAAACACCTGGAAACATTAAAACAGCATCTTACAAATGCAGCAGTCCTGCAAATGCAGTGAGACATATAGCATATATACAAAGATGTTTGATTCATTCATTAGTTCACCATCACAATTGAACATTTGGGGAATGAGATGTACAGTACAGGTGTTTGCAGCATGGGTTTAATTAATTTATCCCTGTTTTTCATTGGGACACGGCGCAAAAGTTCTAAAACGTGCAGCTATGTTTTATAGAACAATGACCATGTGAAAAGATCAGAAAACATGTGATGCTAAACCCTAAATTATGTACAGTGTAATTAGATTTTTTAGAAGTGCCTTTCTGTTTTGGTGTTGATGATGAGTCTGTGTGTTGGTAACACTAACTACTAAAAACCTAAAATACCTTTTGCAGTGTTCATCTGTGGTTTAGGGTAAAATACCCAATTGGGCCAATGAGACGACAAAAATAGAGCATTAAACGAAAGCTATTGCATTACTATTGTGTATTTTAGTATTATTAGTTTAATCTTTTATAATAGTCTTGAGGGACGCTGTGAGGCTTGTTCGCATACAGTGCTAGGAGGATCACCTTTGGCACAGGACCACTGTAAAAATGTCAATTTATAAAGACAATATTATAGGATTGAAAACAGCTGTGCTAAAGCTAACAAAAGCAAACATGATACCAAAAACATTTCAAGGATGATCATACAATTGACTAAAAATGGAAAGGCAGACAGAACGGAACATGCACAACAGACTTAAATGGAAGTGTAAATGAATGTGTCACAGTTCACTAGGCAGTGTTTTCCCAGTGGAGCACTTTGGGCTTTCCTCTGGCAGTCGATGCAGGGCCCAGAACAACCCCAGAATCACACATGTGGCTTTCTTACCATTTGTCTTTTTTTGTTCATATTTAGTTTGTGGTAATTTAAGGGAAATGTGCACCCTGTGATGTTTTAAGAGTGCTGACAGTCTAAGACAGATGTACATCTTAAAAGCTCACACCAGCTAGTAAAGTTCAGTTCTGCTGCTACCTGCTTAAAACCATACAAGTAGCTGGTCAACGGCATGGTATGATGATTATCCTACTACTTCAAGTTCACAACTAAACTACTATGATAGGCTTGTAACCTTTGTTTCTTTGCATTGCAAATTGGGTCGAATACAGTTTATGTAGAGCAAGTACTGTATGTGTTGCATTCTCAAGTATACTAAAGTGCAATAGGCCTACATGTAAATATATCTCATCCTCGAGAGCTGAGTTTTGTTACTGCCACAAAGCATGAACAATAATCAAGTACTTTGCATACAATAAGACAGCATGGTTGCGCTGACTAAGCATTTGTGTTTGCTCTCTTGTGAAGTGTTTTCAGATTTTCACTGGTCTAATCCTTGCGATTAACAAGGACAAATGTTTTTTGTGTAGGCTATTAACTTTGTTTTGTTTAATGAATACGTGTGAAGGCTATTGCAATGCCCTTCAGATGGATGATTAATCAATTCAGCTCTTACAGAATTTGCATGGATCCAAATAGCATGGAAATAAAATGCATTTATACAAATTTTGTCAAATGAACTGAAATTGTTTTTATTTTAATTGCTTCCTGACAAAAAGCATAAATGTAGAATGTGCACATATATGTAAGATCGAAAAGGGTGCTTATGGCAAGGATGGGGTTAATGAAGACAGATGACGTCAGAATTAGGAAGAAAGGGGCAACCTTAGTGCAAAAAATCCTACTGTAATTGTGCAAAATGGTTTGGCGATCTAAGACATTTTCAACACACAGCTCTGGCACACTAAGTCTGTGATACATAAAAGACATAATGTGACTTTTTATTAAAGCAATTAGAACATTAAAGGCTTCATCAAGTTACTTGCAGGCTTTTTTTCCATTCGGGTTTTTTTCCATTCGCCTTGAACATAACATGAACATAAATTCTTAAAAATAACAATTATTAAGAACCTAAATTAATGAAATTACAATACTTATATAACATATAAATATATATTAACTACACAGAACTAATTCAATTTTTCCATCTCTTAAGTTGCTCCAAATAAATATTTTAACATTTTGTTTCATCAACCATTTACATTGAATGATAATAAATGTTGTTTCAAATGAATATTCATGGTGCACTAAAACACAAGACCAACACATTTCTTAGACAGCAACTGCATTTTGTTACATAGACTTCAAAATAAGCCTTAAGATAGATACAAGCACTTCACTGGTTTAGTAATTGTATTTTGAATATACAACTGAATAAAAATAACTGCCTTGCTAACATATTAAAGGACTATATAAATTAAGTAACATAAAGACACAAAAATACTTAATTGGGAAAGACAATTGTGAGTAAGAATAGAGACACCAAGATGCATTTAAAATATTTTAATTTAATTTATGCTATAACATTTCTGAATATTAAATACTGCATATTATCACATTACAGATTTATGGTCAAATTTAATATAAAGGATATCCACACTTGTTATAACTGTAAAGACTGGGCCTGTTTGCATTATGTAGCAGTCATTAAAATAAAGAATTATATGGAACTATTTTGTTTCTCCAGACGTGTAACGTTATAAATAAACTAACTCACACTGACAAAAGGTAACCAGTTAGGAAAAAAAGGGCAAGAATGAACATAATGTGTCAAACGTTTCTCTAAATTTAGACTAAAACATTTTGTGAGAAATTACGCAACAGAACTAAAATTTAATACAATCTCTATATGAAATAGTTCAAACATTGTAAGCATCACCTCTACAATTTTTTGAAGCCAACGAAAATGGCAAATAATGATTTTACTATAAATATATGTTTTTTTTTACAAAAAAATATTACAACTAAATCAAGCATTTGTCCGAAAAATCACCAATATGATTCTAATTTAACCTAATGCCTACGTCTCTGGTAACGTTACATTTTCTCCTTTCAAAATAAAACAATATTTCACTTTGACAACATTGTAGAAAGAAACATAAACTTATTTTTCTTATCTTAACAAACGTCCAATCGTTTAGAGGTAATCTTGGCTGTCGTGCCAAACATACGGGCATAGTGAAAAGTAAAATCTGAGTTCATGTGAATCGTTGGACTGCTTCGAGTGGATCCCAGATCTTCCTTATCTTTGTTTCCCCCACTCTTACCAGAGTTATTAAACAGCCATCAACGCTTGTGATTATACCGCGTTTCTCCGCTCCAGAGCTGTGAGTATTTCTTCAATTTCCTTCAAATAACGCACATTTGTTTCTTTAATTCGCGCTCTTTCGAGTGTAGCTCCAAGGCCATTCAACCTAAGCCTTGTATTTAGGTGCGCCTTGAAACGGTCCCCTCTTATCTGCTTTCGTCGTCTAACCCCGGGGCGCCTTGAAACCGCAGATCCAGTTATTTCTTTCTTTTTTTCAGATAACCCAACGCAGACTGGCGAGCAGCCAATCAGAATCTTGTTTACACGCATCGAGTGACACTGTCAACTTGCCAACCAATCAAATCCTTCAATGACTGGAGCGTGTTTTTAAAAGGAGTATTCATGAACTGCAGTCTGTGTGCCCCAGACGTGCGCTGTTATGAACCAACTTTCGAGAACTTAAACAGTTAATGTAATCTATATATCACTATGACAGTAAACATTCTGTTTTAGTTCTCATTTAACATATGTATTAATTTTTATTGTGGCACAATACACACAAATTCCCTAATTGCAAATGTATTATTCACCAAAATCATAAAAATATAACGTTGTCTGCATCGTTTTTAAAATGTTGCAAAATGGTTTTGCTGTATAACTTTATATAATCTACTTAAGATAATACGTTTCTACATTGTAGACAGGAACTGAAAAAAAACGACGCTTTACATGTCTATAAAATGTCAAGATGCGGCTTAAACTGTTCATAAAAGCCTTTACTTGTTGGATTATTAAAGTTCGACATACAGTATATTAAAAAGCACGATACCTACAAGGGAAAAGGTCTTCTCCATAGCTGCTAAACACTGTATAAGGCAGTGTGGCTACATATAGCAGAAAGGATTGTTCCGGATCGGAAGAAATATTTGATGACAAGCTCGAGCAATGTCTCAGCCATTCGCGTTTTGCTTGAATTTGCCGCTCGCCTCATTGCTCGGTCTATCCACGTCGAATTCCTATTGGTCTCCTATTTAGACCAATCAGGGAGTGGAGTGTCCCTGGGCGAGCTGAGCTAGCTCAGTATCATGCGTGAAACTGACCAATGAGCGTGTGTGTTTACTCTCTCTGAGCTAAGACGCGAGATCGGCGCTGGGCGAGAGGATCGCCGTGTGGAGACTCGATCTGTGACTTCAGTGGCCTGTGGAAGCCTGACACCGGCGAGCGACAACTGCTACAATCATATGATGGAAAACTAGGACTGAACCTTTGAAAAAATGCTTTTTAAATACGCGGCATTATTGTTTTGAATAAATATTTTTTCATTATTATTAAAATTATTTATTGTTATGCAAGGATATAACATACCAGTAAGTACTTCATTTTATTTTTATGTCATGGTTGTGTTTACCTAACGAAAAACAAAAAGAAACCTTAAAAACACTGAAACTGCACAAATAATAAATATAGGGCCTTTTACTGAACATCTACCAATTTTATTTTGTATTAACAAATGGATATATGTCACTAGTTACAGTTCTATAGCCAGCACTATTAGTTTTAGTTAAACGATTTCCTACCTTTAGTCAATGAGCAATTTGTCAAAGTAAACTTTGTGAAAATAATCTGGTGAGGCCTCCAATTACCCCTCGTAAATTATTCAAATTTCTTGTTATATATTTTAAATAAAATATGTAACGACGTATCTACATGACATCTGATAAACTAGCAGTGTTTTCTGCCCGCTAAATAACATTTCTTAGACCTGCAAATGAAATCTTTTTTTTTTCATGTTAATTTTGCGATTTTTTCCTTAATCCTTTTTATTGCAGTGCCTCATTTAAAGCGTAAAATAAAGAAACGTGCAACATCCAGATGTCAAATATTCATTTGTTATCATATTCAGATTGCTGTTTTTCTTCTTCCATCAATAGGCCCTAATTATTTGTAATGATCAATCCTGATTCATTTCAAATCTGCAGGAGAGGGACTTTTTCACTGCTGGTGTCCGGGCAGCGCGTTCTTCCATTAGAATACATTACCGACATACAACCCATGAATTGAATGCGATTTTTTTGTGACCCATCTGTGTTCGATGAGCACAAGATAGTAGCTTTACTTATGGCTTTTGGTCGCTCTGACATACACACACAGACATTCTCGAACATTTTACTTAATGCATTGTCATGCACGAGACAAAAACAATTGGCTTCTTTGCCTCGAGATTATGCAAATATTGACGCCATTCGTGAGATCCGGTCGTCTGTACAAAGCAATAATGCCTTCAATCGCATGTAAATAGTTGAATGAAAACAAAGCATGCAGTGTGGGATTGAATGTTGTGAGCTCGAAATGGGCGGCTGGGTTTGGAGGATCGAGGCTGTACGGTAATGGCTGACGGAGAGCATGCAGTCCTTGCAAGGGAGACAAAAGCTGCTTGCTGTAAGGCCACCTTGGATTGTATACATGGCCTTCTACAACAGCATTCGAAATAAATAAAAGCACTTAGTTTTATATGTGGCTATATTTTGTCAAATTTACGTAACTGATAAACGTTTGCGCGTATTCATTGGGGAAAATGTTTTTTTAAATGCATTAGTCTGAACCAGAGATTGCACAAAAGGCTTGTGAAGAGAATATCAATTTATTTGAATAAAAAACGAATATTGGCACAATATTGGTAGAAACTCGAATGCAGGTTTTGGTGTGTTCTTTTTTATTGGCTTTATAACTGTACCAAATAAAAGCTAAATCAGGTTTGCAAAATAGGAGGGAATTGCAGTCGTGACACACGCACACTCCCACACATCGGCCAGTGTAAGGCCTTACACAGAAAAACTCACAAAATTAATCAATATCTGTATAGTTTTTACTTTAAAAATTGGGTAAATTTATAAAAAATCAATTAAATGTTTGTTCATTCAGAGTTAGTCTGATAATTCTACTAGATATAAATAATAATTATATAAAAGATGGTGTGAGCAAAATTTATTCCTCGTGTTTGCAAGATGATAGGGATAAAATAATTAATCAAATACATCTATAAATATTATAGCCTGTTTTTTGTTCTTACTACGTCAAAAGGGAATGGGGGTCGATGTAGTTTGTAGGCTTGTCGTCGTATGTATGCATGAATGTCTGTGCATATTGTCTTCTAAACATTCTAGGATTTTTTTCTGTGTTTGAAAAGGTGCGCATCATTTGCAGGCCTTTTCAACCACTAGCATGTACGGTTCTGTCGAAACTCATTTACACCAATTTAAACGGGTCTTTTCAAAACAATGGGCTTTCTTTTAAAATTGAATATGAATATTATGGTACGTTTACCGCAGTTTTCATTCATGTGATAGCACTGTGGTAGCTCTATGCTAGCTGTCATCGTTTGTTATACTGAAGTATTATCGTTTCTTCTGTCTTTGTAGAAAAGATGATTGGGAACTTCAGCATGAGCAGGAGAGGCGGGCTTCACACTAAAACCAACACTGACGGATTACAGTATACAGGTTTCTTCTGATTTCCGCTTGATTTTTGGATTATATCGGCCATATTATCCGGGATGGAGGGTCGTGATTTCTCCGCTCCAGCACACCTCCTTTCAGAGCGGGCCACGCTGGTGCATCGCGCCGCCTCTCGCATCTCCTCCGGCGGCCACGGCTCCGTGCAACACACGCCTCATTTTCCAGCCGGGAAATATTATACGTCTCACTTACCAATGGCGGCGCATTCAGGTCTGTTGCGCTTTTTCTTCAAACATTTGCTTTTGTGTATTTAATATCGGCTGATATTTTACACACGATTTTAGAGAACTGTTAATGTTGCTGACCGAGGATCGCATGTAATTCATGTGTATACGTCAGGGCTGTATTATATGGCTTTTCCGTTTGAAGGACCAAAAAACGGATTTAGAGAAACCTTTTTAATCTCAAAATAAGAGATAATATTTGATTTTCTTGTTTGTTCTGCTCGTGTCCTTGCTAATAGTTGATCAGCAGAGTTGACCAAAAAGGTTGAAAATCCCTGTGTCTACATGGGCAGTGTCTGCTGTCACTGCTGACTCGGGCATCTATCAACATTATCCAATCTCGATTTAATGTGTTATCTGTAATGCTGTCTATGAAGCAGTATAATGTAGCCTACGTGCGTACTGCACTTACACAATACTAATTTTGCATAGAAATTTATTGAAACTAAACCTTTTTGCATTCTAGAATACACATAAGCCTATCCAGCCTTTCTAAATCTAAATGCTTTTGCAATGTTTTACTATCAATTGTCGATGTTGTTCTTGTATTAAATATTGACAAACACACACTATCAACCTTTTGGCTTGAATGTAATTTTGTGAAAGGCCTAGGCTATAGGTGAAATGAAAAATTTGGTTCTTTTCTCCACAATGTTTCAGCGGGTTTTGTGAAGTAATTGTACTGTTCTTGACCATGTATTCACTTTATGCACAATATGCCTCATTGATCAACAAGGCAATGCAAATAAACAAATAGCCACATAAAAGACACCATTCTAAAACAATTAAATAAAGTATACACACAATATATTATATGTATTGTATAGACAAAATTCCAAATCACATGTTCAAAATCATGATTAATCTATATATATATATATTGTAATTATAACAATTCATCAATTTAAATTGTATTAAAAAAGAAAATATTTCTTTAAAATCAAATACATAGGAAATGTTGCGATATAACACACTTCCAGCAGTTTTAGTCACACACATAACATTCACCATTTATAGGGGTGTGTGTGAATATTTGGTCTTGGGTAATAAGTGCAGGTTAGGTATTTAGGTTAATGTTAGCTAAAAGGCACAGGTGTCTTTTTAACCGGATATGACATGTCTTTTGGTCACACACTCAGCTTGCCCCACCATGCAGACTTGACCTTTACTGTCATCACTGTTCAATGATGGAGACAGGTGAGGTATTGTTCCTAGAGATAAAATGTACCCACCTCACTGTTTTATAGCTTTGTCTGGAACATTACTGTCTCACCCATGTCTCCCGTTTGATTCATGTGGTGGCTTTTAACTTGTGTATCATTACCCCACCACCACTATTAAACCCTTATTTTTGACGAGGATGACGGAAAGCAATTTTAAATGGTTTGTGCTAGATGATAAGGAAAGGTTTCTACACATCTGTTTGTATGTGCTGGAATTTTGAACCACATCTTCTAGTAATAGACATTTTTCGCCTAATATTTAGATGATTGATTATTAATCTGCCATTACCAGTTCCAAAATGTAGGATATTGTGCATATTTCATTTCTGTTCACATTTCTAATTGTTGATTTCAATCAAGTGGGTTTGATAGGAGATACATCCAACTGTGGGTGCGAAGGACTGAAATTAGGGGTGTCACAATACCAGTATTGACAATAACTGTGATATTATTGACCATGATTATTGACACGTCAACATAGTAGGTGGCAGTATTTCACCCATTTAACAGTTTGCCTTAAGAGCCACAATGGTTACAAACTCTGTCTTCTTTCCTATACTTGTATTTTGAGTGTGATTCATTGGCCAAAAAAGAGAAAACACAAACTAAACAAAATCATCATTTATTTATTTCATTTCACAATATTGTGAATTATTTTGGCCATGTTAGTCAGGTAATGAAAATCTAACTGGAATTAACAACCACTGCAAAATATCAAAGCAAGTGACTTCTGCATGAGAGACATTTCTCAGCCCTAACTTAACCTTTCTGCGGCATTTTTGCATGTGATTTTTAGATGTCAGTGATTTTTAGTTCACTGCTTGAACTATGGACATGTTCCACTATTGTTTAAAAAAACTTGCATTTAAATACTATACATTACATATGTAACTTTTGAACGAATTAAAAAATATAAATACACGCAGACATGCACATTGTGCTGCATAGCCACAAAAAACATTTTTGTCCTGGTTAAGTAAATGGACTGATCAATAGCATCACACAGACGTACAGCAGGTGTAAAGCTGTGTTAGTGGACATCTCTTTGCTCCGTTCCCCCCGGGGACTCGCCTCCCTCACGGTCTCACATGAATTCTTTACAAAGAGCATAAATATTTCAGGGAATTGATGTAAAAATGCATTTAGATGCAGGTTTGCATCCGGGCTCGGTGAAAGACCTTCTGTGGTGTCTATCAGTGGGTTTATCATTCAGCCGCGCTTGGACTCAGGGGTTTATAGAGACGGATGCTGCTGTCGCAACTCTCCCTTGGCTTTGTAACGGTGATGTTCCTCAAAGACTTATGAAATGTGACCATGTTTTTAAGAACACATTAAATTTCACTTCTCCTCACTTGGTTATTTTGGTTGTTCCTCTTGGTTTGATTGAAGTTGCACTTTTGCCAATTTCTGCTGTCTAATTCAATATGTCACAGAAAATTAAATGAATCTCAGATTAGAAGAAACCTATATATTTTGGTCTAAAGTTTACTGCAAGTCAGCGATTAAACTTTCCTGAAACACAATAAATGAATATAAAACTTCAACCCAAGCCATATAGAGAGACCAGATAGAGGTGGAGGTGAGATTTGGCGGTGTGGATTTGTACTAGGTTTACCTCAAAGTTCTTATCGTATTTTTTTTCTGTGTGTTGTTTTAACAGTTTAACAACATAGCGACTGCAATTTGTGGTGCTGGATCATGGCTCTTTCCCTGAGATGGTTTGATCTGTAGAGTCTGCCAAGTCCTTAAATGTAATAACTTATATTTACATTTATTTAATTCATTTAATATAAACAAATAAATAATACTTTACGTCTGTAAATAACTTTTTATAATAAAGCGTTTGTCTAATATCTTGCATCTCATAATGGCTTGATTTTGCATTAAACATTTGGTGTCTATTTCCGACCAGGGGGTTAGTGCCTTCCTTCCTGCAAGCCCCTCAACGCACCCCACAACACACACACCACCACTGCAGCTTTGTGTGTGTTTTACAGCATGTTGCTCAAAGATAAAATCACACCATCCTTCCCATTTTATTGCCTTGGAGTGGCAGAACGTCCCCTCATTCTTACATCTTGCCTGGATATCCCAGTGTCCTCTCTACAGGTTTACCTTGCTGACTGCTTCTTACCCTTGTGTTTTATTTTCAAGAGGGGAATAAATAACTTTACTGCAGGAGTTTATTGAAGAAATCATTGCGTGGATATCTCAGAAGGAGTCGTGAAGGCAGGCACAGGTGTTTAGTGGTGTTATGAAAGTGTGTTTGGTGTTTATGGCAGACCTGATGAAGGGGTTTGTAGGGAGATATGAGGTTGGCTGGTTGTAAAGTCTCTCTCACTTCCCATTTATCTGAGATCTGAAGTTTTAGGGCCCACATCAAAGGCTCAGCTGATATTGACGGGCGTGTGTTTGTGTGTGTGTGTGTGTGTGTGTGTGGAAGCGTGTTATGTTATCTATAGTTTACTTTGAGGGCAAAATTAGTCCCCAGAAGTGAGCTAAATCTGACAGAACCTGACTTCACACATCCAGGCATATCTTCATCTGGGAAAACCGGTTAGAAATGAAATAAATAGTGTCTGTAACCTTTTCCTCTGTATCTCCATCTCTGTTTAATAGAAAATTGCAGGTTATTTTACATACTTATCTTTACATGGTTTGTTGCCTGATGAAGTCAAATTGACATTTACCGCAAAATCACACCCGACAACTTTAAACAACATTAAAAATTACCAACCGGCACAAGGTAATAAGATGGTTTTTAACATCGATTTTTTTCTATATTATTGATTATTTATAAAATATTATAACTTTTTATATATAACAAATTATACCATCTGTTTGAAAACTGGATTCTGATTGGCTGAAAGGTGTGCATTAAAACCATTTAATGCGTGGGTAGCTCCAGTCAGTTTGATTACATTTCAAATTAACTGACGAAAATAACTGTCATTTTCACCTGTTTGATCTAAAATTACACTGTAAACATCAATAACAGCTTTAACTTGGCAAATTACCACGATATAAGCGGGATAATCCACAGCTAGCCGTGCGTTAAAGGATTTTAATGCACTTCGCAGAGGCAAACACCCTCCGCTTTGCGTCGGATGGTTCTTGGCCCCCATGTCGTGCATTACATTTACATTTGCATTTATTCATTTGGCATGAACACCGTTTGACGCACGGCTAGCTGTGGATTACCCTTACATATATTATAACAAAATTATAATGTTGTCCATTTTTAACCAAAAAGGTAACAGATTGCAGCCTTAAATTCTAAAAGACAAACAAGTTTTCTTGAAGGATAGAGTAGGTTATAAGTCAGCATTTAAAAACAATATATCTGCCATGTCCTCATCTAGTTAGCTAAGTATACGTGTGTAGTTTGTGGCGATGTGCCAGCCAGTCGTGGCCTCCCCTCACACCGCAGGTCAGGCGGGCACAGCAACCTTAAACAAAGAAGACATGATAGACGAGCAGATCCTTCCTGTATCACATAACTGTATTTCAAGCAGTGTGTTTTACTCTTCAGCTGAGAAACATCACACTTCCTTCTACAAAACGCACAGCACTCGAAAAATAAAGATCAGACAACGTGAAGATGAAAAATGTTAGGTGAAGGGAACTGTCTCTTTCTTTTTCTCTGTCTTTGTCTGTCTCTCTGTCGTCAGGCAGCCTCGGGCCAATCGCCACGTGTAGCCATGCTGCATGTGGCAGCTGTTAGACATTATTAACGGCTCAAGCAGAAAATCCAGATTACTTGTTTTTAATTTCAGTTTTATCATTGTAATCTTCCGAAGAAGGCCATGTTGTGTTTTGGACAGGGGGGATTGTGGGTCTGGAGGGATTTGAGGGACGCCCTGCGGCCACTGCTGACCTCGATCATGTGTCTGCTTTATGAAGAGAGCTTTACTGATGATACACACATTCACCCCAACCCATTGCTGTTCAAACACTGCAGTTACGACAAAAACTAGTGGTCAACCAATAAGGGCTCCTCGATAGATATTGATAACAGACCATATGGAAGCAATCTGAACACAGAGTGATGCGGCCAGAGGCAGAAAAAATGCCAATATATAGGTGATGTAGATTAAAAAAATTGCAACAACTAAAAAGCGACTGAGATGTAAAAATATACAGTAAACCGTTTCAACTTTTTTAATAAAAACAATATTTACTTAAAAACAGGCAATATTATTGTTACCATTTGTAAAACCATGGTTTTACTTTACATACCATGGTTAAATTATGGGTACTGTAGCAAATCAAATAGCAAATAGAAACTTTGCTAAACATATTTTTTTGTACCAAAACAAATTTGTTGTTAAAATTGTTGATTTATAGTAATGTCTTTTTTAGTTGTAGTTAAAGTATGGTTATCTTTTGTAAGGGTTGTCAAGCTATGGACGTCATCTGTGGTCTTTTGGAAAGCTGTATTGACCCGTTGGCATAAAGGACAACATATTGGCATAATGTAGACAGGGGCGGAGCCAGGGGGTGGCCAATGGTGGCCAAGGCCACCATAAATTAATCTTTGGCCACCCCCCCGGCCCCCCTACAGCTTTGCCGGCAACTTTTTTGCGGAACCATTTCTGTACACAGTTGTTCCCATATGGACGCATTTCAACAACGCACCTCAAACAAGTACTTCTCCACCAAAACTGAAGGTGGCGGTAATACAGTCAACTTGAATTTCAACCACCAACACAATTATAGAAGAAGAAGAAGTAGTGTTGTTGTTCGCGTGTGCTCCAACGGACTTTGCGCGTGCAGTAGGAGGACTGTCTGTTTCCCGCCGCGAGAGAAGAGGTCACATGTAAGTTAACAAGAAGAATTAAGTTTATTCACTATGTTTGAAATGTTTCTTGTCTTAATGTATGTATATTAGTGCTGGCGTGCTGAAGTTGAAACAGACATGGTAAAGTTTGCTAAGTTAATTTAGGCTGTTAACTTAGCAGTATGAAAGTCGCAAGCTATAAACAGTTTCACTGTGTCAGTGTCATTTAAAAGAGCTTTGTAGAAGGCCATTAAAAGTAAAGTCAACTTTCAGTGCTGATTTAGCTTAATGGTGGTTGTCTGTCTGTGTCATATCCTTGAAAGAGAATTAAAATGTTTTGTTGGCAGTTGGCAGCCAAATGATAATATGCAAAGTATTGCAAAGGAATATTTTTGAAATGCTTGCCCATAATGTTAATGTTACTATATATATATTTTTTTCTGTGATATTGTAATGTTTGTTTGATAAAAGTGCATTCTGGTATATTCTTATGTCGTGTAAATTGTCATTATGGTGTGAGCTTTATCACCAATTAAAAAGACACCACCTTATGCAATGCCACACTGTTTCAGATCTTTTTTTTTAAATCAGTTTAGTAATACATTAAAAAGCTTATGTGGATCTTCATGATGTAATTCTACATGGCAATCACTGCCTGTTTAAGTAAATGAGTGAGTGACTAAGAAACACTACTAGATCCACAGTGACTTGCCACATAGGAAAAAAAAGATGATATCAGTTTCTGTGCTACCCCTGTGTGAGCTATGGTCTCAGTCTGGCCACCCCTATGAAAATTGTCTGGCTCCACCACTGAATGTAGAAGGTCATCCAGGTATTCTGAGTTCACAGCATACACGGTAAAAATAATATATACTTCAGCAATAGCAAAAGTAATATGATCAGTAGTATACTCTTCCTCCATTGTGCTCAGTTTGACCACTAGAGTACACTGCCTCCTTTCTCTCTTTCCCTCTCTCTTTCTCTCTCTGACCAGTATTAATAACAGTTCTGTCTTAGATAGAAAATATAAAATGACACTTCAATGTTACAGAAAGCAACCTAAACACATCTGAAATATACTGTATAGTCCTGTACATAATATTTTATATGGTCAAACTTTCTTTTTGTGTTTTAATGGTTTGTGCTAGTGATATAATCGATATAATAGTGATATAATATCATAACTTATATTGAAGAAGTGACCTGGGCCATATCTAGTAACCCGAGTACTACAGATACCATACCATAGGGCTCTTTTAGTTTAGACAGCAAGCAATGTCCCAGAAACCACCTAGAATACCCAAGCAACTGGGCAATTCCAGCGTTATGGATGTGACATTTTGCATTATGGATGTGACATATAAACTGTCAGAGAATGTATTTGGTGCATACATTACTAAACCCCTGTTTAGACCCCTGATAGAGTCTAGACTCTAGACTGTCACGGTCCTGCCCTCTTGTTTCTGAGTTTCTAGTCATGTGGCAGGATCGGGACGGAACCCTTAGGTTTTATGTGAGAAAGCCATGAGTTGTTTACGTTTTACATCTCATGTGCTTTCTCGTGTCTTGTCATTGGCCCCGCCCCTCTCGTTTCATGTATTGCTTCCCTGCTGTGTTTCATTACCCTCACCTGCCCTGTGTTATTTATTATCCCTAGTTTGTCTCTCCTATAAATGCCCTCATGTTTCTTTGTCCTGTGCTCGTGGATTGTGTGTATGTAGTCGTACCTGTACCTTTGTGCTCCCTGTATTATCTTGCCTTGGGTCCTTGGCGTTGTGTCGTGTTCAGTTATAGTTATTTTTTAGACTTGCTGTTTTTTCCCCCATGTGGGAAGTTTTTGGTTTACCTTTTGGATATTTTTAGTTGCCTTGTCTGTTTACCCATTGTGGGTGTTTTTGTTTCATATTAAATAAATCTGTTCTTAGTTAACCCCTTCGTTCCCGTTGCCTGCATTTGGGTTCTTCCTACACGTTTCTTGACATAGACATCAGAAAAATATGCACAAGGTTTCTATTTTAAAAAAGGAAATAAAGATGCATTATGGATGTGACAAAAAAAAGGACACAAATACTTTGCCGGATTCCTGTGAATTAATTATGTGTCAATGACATATAAGGGTTTTCAATTATAAAATACAAATAAATAATAATATCTATTGCAGTTGTTCAAACATTAAGAATGTGGTGTACACATAAATGCAGATAAAAATGTTAAATTAACTGATTTTAGTGTTTTTATTTGAATTTGAATTGGCCATAGCCTTAAAAATGTCATGTGGTGCGATCATGATTTATCTTACAATTAATTAATTTCCTTGACATGCTTAAAGAGTAAGTAGCATGAGATCATGAAAATTACATTTCATGCAGTGTGTTATGTTGCCGTGTTTGAAAGTGAGCTGTCTGCCAAGTTGTAAGTCCGAAGGTGAATAAATAACAAAGTTATTGGCTTATAAAAATGGGAGTCGACTCTGAATCATGCAAACAAGACATGAGCTAGTCCGAGTCTCTAACCGCCGCGTATCTACGTCACTAGACATAGTCCCCTTGATACGTTTTGCTGGGACTGCTGCGAAAACTTCACTAGTCTCCTCCCCAAAACACTGTCGCTCGTTCGTGATGCGTGTGTATCATGTGTTCTACGTTGTGAAACTAAGTCCGTCTTATTTCAACTACCAAAGGAAGAACTTCTGAGGGAACAATGGTTACAATTAATTTTTCAAACGATACCAAAGGAGTATAACCCCAGGATTTTACTGTGAGCGCGTCATTTCGCCGAAGATTGCTTCAATAATCTTGGTGCATTCACTGCAGGATATGTGACACGACTATCCTTGAAAGAGGGGGCAATACCAACCTTATTTGGACCGGGTAGCTCCACCGAATCACAACCTGTAAGTGTGACTATTTATTTTTGTCTTAACTTCAAGAAATATTTGTGTACCTTATGTCTGTGTTTAGCTAATGCATATAACGCTAACATTAGCGTGTACCGTTATTTCTGGGGTATTACAGTTAGTTTATCTTGCTATTAACTCGGCTAATTTAATTGTTCAATCTATTAACTCTCAAAGTATTTATTTCAAAAACTGAGTCGAGTACTATCTGTATTGTAATAACATCTGAAGATACGAACACCGTACACTGTATGCCGTGTCAAATAGTCCCAGACACATGATGAACGCATTTGACCAATCACATGACACTAGACTAGCGGATAGGAGGGGACTAGACGGATGAATCGCGGAACGAATCATTTGAGAGTCAGACAAGAAGTATGGTAAGAATAACTGCCTATTATTACGACATAATAGTGTTTTTACACCTTGTATGTACATAAACTTGTTGTTGGACACTCCATAAACCAAAGTAGGACCTTAAAAATCATATGCTACTTACTCTTTAACATTTTTTTACAAATCTTTATTATTTTAAGTGCTCAGAAACAAAGTATTTGCATTTATTTGAGTTTTGGTAAGTAATAATCTCATAATTTTGTCTTCTTAAATGAACACAATTAACTTATTTTTCTTGAAAATCGCATACAACTGAAACAATACCATTTACTTAAAGGAGTCATTTGCCGGAAGTACGTGTTTTTCTTTGTCTTTTGTGTGTTATAAGTTGCCCATGCATGTATTAGACATGTGAAATTGCAAAAATTTAAGTGTCGGAACAAAAGATGTATTTTATCTAGAAGCGAATGCTCACCCAGACCTGCCTGAAAAGCCTCGTGTAACCACACCCCCACAACTTGACGTCAGCTCGTGGAGTGATTTGACTAAAACCGCCCAAATCTACACGCAAGTAATGTGGGCGTACCTGTCAGCACAATTGCTTTGAAACCTGATGTTCCGAATATGGTAAGAGGCGTTACATTTCCGTCACACAATTGCAGTATTCCACCAATCACTACGCAGTAGTTAACTGGCCAATCATAGCACACCTTGATGAGCTTTGTAAAATATCCTCGCGTTTCAGAGAGGCGGGGCTAAGAGGAGATACAAACATGCACGGTATGTGGAAAATACAGCGTTTTTTAACCTTAAATCGTGTATACACATTGTAATACATCTAAAGCAAACAATAATATTCGTTTTAGCCGCGTAAAATGACCCCTTTAAGGACACTGTAACAGAGATTCATATTTCAGCCACAAAAATTAGATGTATCTTATTTTTAATTTAATGCAATATTGATATTTTTCATCAGACCACGTGATAAGTAGTCGTTCTACGTCATTGACCCTTTATATATGTATTTTGTGAATTCATAAACCAAAAGCAATAATACTCAACACTTGGGGAACAAATGGGGGCATGGACTATGGAAAATTATGCTGTAAAAATAAACAAAATCTTTAAAAACTTCGAGAGACCTCACATGGGTCTTTAACCACCAAATGTTGACATATGTGCTGTAAGTGCATAAGTATGATGAAAATCTTTGGTAAAAAACTATTTCATGGTTTGGTTGACCTTTGCATGCAATTGCCCAACATCAAAAACTATAACACTACAGCAAACATAAGCTGTAGCATCACCCTGGAAACCACCCAGAATTCCATAGCAACAGCTTAGCATTCTTCAACCACTCAGAACACCCGAGCAACACCCAAGCAGAATGACAAGAAGTCTAGGCAAGCAACACTCACATTTTTTTTGTGTGTGTGAAAATCTCTATGACATTGAGCTTCCGTGGATGCAAAAAGCACATAAGTTAGTGAGGAAAGGGTAAAGTGGTTAGTGCGAGGGATTAGAATTGTATAACATCTATCTAATATTAAAGAGACAGCTGCGGTGCAGAAGTTAATCCTGTGCTATGAGGCCGGAGAGATGATGATTCCTCTCTGGAGGCCGTAGGGAGATCCAGGCTGGATTTATTGCTCTCCGGGTGTAGCGAGTGGGCCCGCGCAGGGCCTGCCTGGACGGATCAACACCCCCCCCTCATATATCGCGCTGTGGCAGGTGTTTTCATAACGTAGCTGCGTGTCCAGGCACAGAGCCCACTGTATGCAACAAGAGCCAGGTGTTAACACCCGAACCTCTCTCTCTTTCTTTCCGAGTATTTTATCAGCTTGACTATTATTAAATATGGTGAAAGTAATACTAATAAAAATAACTAAAAAAAAACATAAATACAAGGTAAAGTAATGTCATTAAATCAAGGCTCAGGATGGGGTCTGTGTATATAAGCTTTGAGCCAGATATTGGTCCCTTTCGGCTTGTCTTACATTGTTTGTTGATTTTTATACATGTCTTGTAAATTTAAAAGGATCCCTGGGTATAAAGCGAAGTATGGCTTAATATATGAACAATGGCATTGACTTTATAATTGTGAAATAAAAAAACAGTGTAACTGTCACAGTATTCATAAACTTTGAAAAAATATTTTTACTTGGAGGCCGCCATTTTTTTGCGTCAGAATCCGTGATGTCAAATGGTTGCGACCTAAACCTGTTCTCTTTCGCAACAGCGAAGCACACATGTTTTCCATATATAACAGTAAAATATGACACGTAAAACATAAGATCAGATATACAAACACACAGGGACAGTAGGTGGCGGTATGTCCTCTTGACACAAGCCAACCTGCCAGCCATAAAAGAACGCGTTCAGTAGACGTCTGTTCAAGGTGAGCGTGCGTAAAATCATAGCTTTAAACTACCACCTTTGAGACATTTAAGACTATTTAAGACATCAGCATGCACCATAATCGTATACTTTATACATTATGAGAATATACTGATAAACACAATAATAATGCTTGTGGTTTGGTTATTTATTCTGTATTAGAGCACACGTGAATATTAGCCCCCGTCAGCTAATGACCGAGGGAGACAATAGCGTTAGGCTACTGATGTTGATAAATCAACATCAAAAAGTCAAAATCTGGATAAAATGCATTGTATGATGGCTAAAACATCGTGTACATGATAAATTCAAAATGATTTTGGTTATTAACATGCATGTTTGTGTTGTTTCTGACAAACAATATTAAAATGTTGGAAAATACACCAAATAGCGTCTTTATTTTCTTTCTTTCTTCTTTTAGCATTATATAAAAGGAGGAGCGACAACAGTAAAGGACGAGAGAGAACCAGGCCTGGACTTTACGTTATGTTTTATTATGTGTGAC